>NC_142522.1:37278451-37308451 GCF_964205215.1 Stylophora pistillata
CTCCAAGCTGCAACCATTTTAGTTGCCATGGCGAGCAATGGAAAATAACCTAAATAAGCAGCTTATGTGGTCAGTTTGGTAATGTAACAAGCTCTAGCGCTTTGCTTACCAAGTTTAACTGTATCAGTCAATCAATCAATCAATCAATCCTTTATTTAAACACGTGACACCTAGGAGTACAGAAGTTCTCGTTAAAACGTGTACGTGTAATGAACATTTGCGTGAGTTATTGTTATTGCTCCGTTCTTTTCTTTCATAAAAAAGGGCCTATTTCTCCTTAGTTGTCTGCTTTCATATGTCATGTGAATCAAATTTGCGCATGGCTTTGACCCTCGTATTAAGATTTGGTTTTAAAAGATTTTGATGAATTTTTCTATTTCTTATTTCTATTGGGTTGCAGGAAGGCCATGGAGTACAGAATGAAGGGAGGGGGGAGGGGAGAGGGGAGAGAGTAGTGGGGTGGGGAGAGAGACGGACACCGTATGTCATGGGCTACAGCTGTGGGCATGGGTTGAAATAATCCTGGTTGGTCATTCTACAGAAATTAAAACATAAAGCGCTTACCGTTCCTCCTTGAAATGTACAGGTACAAGGCCTCCACCTTACTCGTGGAAGAAATGGAACTTAAAACTTTTGGAGCCTGGCAATATTCGCGAACTACAAGATGACAGGACCCAGTCACTTAAAGGTAAGGATATGATATTAGGAATTTTGAAAATAGTCCAACATAATGACTATTATTAAAAACTGGATTATTGGATAATGCAATTTAAGACTTTTTATTGGCTTAGCCATTGTGGTATATTTAGTAAATAAACCCCTTCGGGTGGCTGGTATGTCGGTTGATAATGTCCGCGGCTGAGAGATTGCCCGAAAAATGAATATTTGGCCGAGAAGCGAAGCTTCGAGGGCAAATATGAAATTTTGAGGACAATCTCTCTGCCAAGGACATTATCAGCCGACATACCAGCAAGCCAGAACGGGATTTATTTATTTTATAACCCTCCCATTAATTTTCACATCGCAATTAAACTGCGCGTAAACGGAGTAAAAAAGCCAGTGGTGATCTGATGGCGAATGCGCGTGATTGACGCAAGCAAGCAAAAAAAAAAAACAGTTTGATTTCCTTCCATGTAAATAGGAGAACGGAAAAGTTGAAACTCTTGTGTTGACTATGTTTCTTTTTCACGGAAAAAATCGGAGGACAAATATCGACGCGGACGGGGGTTATTGCGTGATAACTGTCCTGTGATTTTGCACCACGTGACTTAAAGTAACCAATAAAATCGCGCCAAAATTAATGGGTGGGTTAAAAGAGCCAATATACCATAATCTAATATCTGTACATTGTAACATCCGGTTTCTTCTTACAAAATAAAGTCGAGAAGATTTGTCTAATATCTTGGGGGCGTTTTATTAAATAAAACAATTGTTCATTATGCCTGGTGCTCGGTTATGTAAGCACGTGCGTCTCTGGAGTATTATTCCGCTTTCAGTGGGACGAGACGGAAATTATTATAGTTGGTAATCTCAGAGTTCGAAATATAGTAACGACGTATCAAAAATGAAACGCTTAAGCTCTGCGTATAGGCGAGTTTTATAATCATTCCAAGCTTGTTGCATATCATATAAAAGGCTACAAATAGGTACGCATTCATTAGCCTGGCCCCGGTCTTCCGAAGGTTGAATAATGCCATCCACTCGATAGATCTCTATCCGGTGGACAGCGCAGTACATTTTGCTGTCGCTTAACCGCTGGATAGCAATTTATCCGTCAGATAGCATTACCTGCCCTTTACACAGCTGGGCCTTGGTGTTTAACTGCTTCAAAGTAATAAAAGCTCTGAGTTTAAATGTTTTAAAGTAGTAAAAAGTATAAGAATGTGTGTATTGGTTTCTTTTCATTTTGTTGTTACTGCTTTCAGCTAACATGTCGTTTGATCTGGACTTATACTTGGATGATTTGGACACTGTCCCTGCCAGTAAGGAGAAAGCTGGAACACACACTGCTCCCTACTCGCCCTCCAGAATGGGACTGACAATCATTCCAACATTCGATAGCGCAGATGTAAGTTTATGTGAAAGCACTTCAAGGACGCTATTTCCTCAAGAGTGAGTTTAGATTGAGAGAAACTTCGGCCATTGAAGTTATCATAAGTGTAGACTTGTAATGAATGCTATGAACTTCTGTCAACCTTATTCATAATATTATGGTCTTAACGATTTAAGAACTCTGATACTTCTTTTTTACCCTCTCGTTCTTATCAAGTTTGCTAGTCCAAACAGTATTTTCGCTTGTAGGACGCATGTAGGACGCTTGGCTCAGGCGAATATGTTATATTATTATATGGCCTGGCTCACGCGTGAGCGAAAACTTTTCGATTATCCATGTTGCAATGAATCGTAACTCAGTTCCTTTACCTGTCGGTTATTATTGTTGTTTTTGTTGTTTTTTTTTTTAATGTAAGTAAAGTACGCATTTAACTTTCGTTATTTTTTCATATTTTTCCCAAGTCACACGAGGTCGGCCCAGGCCCCGAGTTTGAGCGCGTCGGTTTTAATCTTTTGGGCAGGAGTCCTTTGGTGTCACATTTCCTGCGGATGAAAGAACTGACAGGAAAAGAAGAGCAACCTGTTCAGGCTGTAGGACGCACTGAAGTCGCCAAATTACCGTATCCTTTGTGTTTAATTAAAGGAGGAACTTTTTCCATCCCTGTAGATCAAGAAGTACTTTTGATTTTCCATTTGTCATGACATGTTCTCGCCTCGCGCGTTTGTCTGTGCTCACTTGATGAAATAATTCCTTGGGGTGCATTTTATTTATTGAAGTTATCATTCTTCCTAATCGGGTATTCCGAAGTTCTTTCACACAGAAAAGTAACTTATTGGAGTCCATACTCCTGTTGGTACTCATTGCAACCTTAACTCGTTCCCAGAGCTCCAGCGCCTACCTACAAACAAGTTATAAGAGATTGCAAAAAGACGACAAAAACGTTGAGTAATCATTATCAAAGGTGAGACACAATAGAATAATTCAGGTGGTCTTCTTGATTGAGAATAATTGGTCTTAAGCCTTTATTTTTACCCTAGTTATTTACTCATGTGTCTATTTTAACTTCATAATTATTTATATACGCAATGGTCCATTATTCATTCATTCATTCCTTTATTCGTTTATTTCTCTTCTAAGGCCACACCTTCACCTCGAAATAACATTAATTGGGAATTTAACTGCGATTATTTTCCTTCTATTTAAATATTTACTAACAGTACACTGATAAGTAGATTCCACATGAGAATTAAGAAGTTATCAGTCATATGGGGGAAATATCCTTGATATACAACTCCAAATTCTGACCAATTAAGTTAACAGAGAAATGTAATGCAGTAAATGGCTTGAACTCGGGGGTAACATGGTGAAAGTGTAGTGTGATCGTCCGGGTGAGTGTAGTCCTGAGAAGGACTGTTATTGGTTGTAGTGACTGACGTTTCGACAACCTGTGCGGAAGTCATCATCAGAGTCAAGTGAATAGTTGTTGTCAGTAGAATGTTCTTATTTCAGTTCGTGTAAAGTGATTGGTCAGTTTTGCCGTGATGTTATTGGCTGTAAGACTGAAGTGGCGTAAGTCGGTCGTGATTGGTTTGTTTTTATCCGTCGGTAAAGTTAAGTCGTTCTCTTCGGTTTGTTTGTAATGTTTATGTCGTGAATGAGTCGTTTGTATGGGGCCGGTAGTAGTTGACACCTGTTTAGGGGAGTCTGTTCTAAGTTAGTAAACCAACTTTCCAGAGTCAGTCGTTGAAAGTAGTAAGTGCTGTAGGTTACAGCTTACTTTCAGTACAACGGTAAACACTACAAACAGTTACACCGCACAGCCATGGGTTCTCCAGTTTCTGTTGTTATAGCAGAAATTGTGATGCAGAACATCGAGGGGCGCGCCCTTTCGACTTGACGACAAACGATACCACTTTGGTTACGTTACGTTGACGACACATTCACCGCCATACGAAACGACGAATTCGACGCATTCCACCACCACCTGAACGGACAAAACACTGACGTACAGTTTACCAGAGAAATCGAAGAAAATGGCAAACTTCCTTTTCTAAACTGTCTTGTAAGCCGTAACGACAACTCACTACGGACGACAGTTTACAGGAAACCGACACAAACCGACAGATTACTAAACGAGTCATCCTACAACCCTATATCACACAAGGCCACAACTATCAGGCTCCGGTTGTTCAAAAAGCGGATAACGCTATCCAACGGATAAATCGCTACCCAGCGGATAAGTGTTACCAATACGTACTGCGCTATCCACCGGATAGAGATTTATCCAGTGTATAGCGTTATCCATCCTTTGAACAACCGGGGCCAGAACTCTAACACGACGCGCGCAACTAGTATGCGACTCGACAGACAGCTTATCCGACGAGAACAAATGCCCTCACCGTGTTTTTTCAAAGAACAACTACAACGACGACTTCATCCGACAAAACACTCACCGATCCACTACCACTACCGAAACAAACGACACCGCAACTCCTACGACTACAGCAACCATACCGTACATAAAAGGCATGTCTGAGAACATCTCGCGCATCTTATAACCCTTCAATATCCGCGTCGCCCACAAACCCATCACCACACTACGTCAGTTACTAACCAACGTCAAAGACAAGGACGAACCGAGGAACAGACCGGGAGCGATTTAGAAGATCAATTGCTCCAACTGCCAAGCCTCCTACATCGGAGAGACTGGCAGAAACCTCGCAACAACTGACTGACTGAACGCAGACGGGCGACGAGGAAAGAGGATGTCAACAATCACAATGCTGAACATCATCATCGACTTACGAACCACAATATTGACTGGGACTCTTCGCAATGTCTGACCTACAGCACTGACTACTTTAAACGACTGACTCTGGAAAGCTGGTTTACTAACTTAGAACAGACTCCCCTAAACACATGTCAACTACTACCGGCCCCATACAAACGACTCATTCACGACATAAACATTACAAACGAACCGAACAGAACGACCTAACTTTACCGACGGATCGAAACAGACCAATCACGACCGACTTACGCCACTTCAGTCTTTCAGCCAATAACATCACGGCAAAACTGACCAATCATTTTACACGAACTGAAATAAGAACATTCTACTGACCACAACTATTCACTTGACTCTGATGATGACTTCCGCACAGGTTATCGAAACGTCAGTCACTACCACCGACAACAGTCCTTCTCAGGACTACACTCACCCGGACGATCACACTACACTTTCACAGAGAAATGTAAGTTCCTCAGGAAGGAGAATAAGTTTTCAGTCTCGTGCGAGAGAGGTCACTGGGTAAGGTATTCCATTTAATGAGGGAAAGAGATACAGAGTTAATAGCCGTTTTTTTGTTTCACTTTGTTTGGTTTTTGTTTATTTTGTGTGTGTTTGCAAATCTAAAGGTATTTAATGGACATGTTTATTTTCAGAGTCCTAGAAACATCTGAGCAAGAGAGCTTGAAAATCCAGAAACAGAAGCGAGCTGCACTAGCCAAGCTTGAACGGTGAGTACGTTGGCCATTGGTACCCTTATAACAGAACTTTTAACATTCAGAATGCTCTTTTTGACATGAGGCTGTCATGTAAGCTCAAAACTTTTCGGAAGATTACGAACGGCTCAATAAGTATTTTTTGTTTTTTTCTCATTTAACCATTGGTTCTAGTCTTGAATGATCGTAATTTCTTCTTGGCGGTTAGTTTGGTCATTTATTGCTTTATAGTTTTTACCTAAGAGACTGGGCTTGTGCAAAACAGGCGGTGTGTGGGCGGTATCACTAATCAACATCGTCCTTGTTTCTTACAGCTTAAAGAATGATCTTGTTCTGAAAAATCAAGATATTAAGATGATCAGCGACCGACTTCTCGACTTAATGGTAAGCAAATTAGTTCTGTTAGCACTCAGTATTTCCTTATCAGACAGAAGGACAGGGAAATTAGCTCTAATTTTTGTAGCTGTGTGTTAAGACTGGATATCAAAACTATTCAGAATTGTTAGAGGTACTGTAAAAAGAACGACCAGGGCGAAATCTGGGAAAAAACACCGTTCGTCTCGCAGTCTGAAGAAAGAGTCCATACCATCCCTTAAGAATTCGTTTTATTCGTGTGATATCGATCATCACAAAACGCGACAAAAGTCTTCTATGATATCAGGACTAGTATTTCCTCACCTGCAGGGTTAATTTCCATTTTTAAATTCACTGTAGGCGCAGCCGGACCATGCCACATCCGGGTTTCCCAAAAGTGCCTTGGAACAATCATCCGATGAAGACACCTGACAACCTGCTTGCTGTAACTTGTAACAATGAGTTTACTTCAAGAATTGTGAAGGGTATTCTTTTGATAACTAGCAATATTTTTTTTGGCCAGAGTTGTTGCGTGGTTAAAATCGTCTTGAGGATGTAAAATGCGCTTTTACTTGTTTTCTTTTATACCAATCGCCTGTTCTTGGCATGTACAGCGTTCCGCTAAATAAATAATGTAATTTTTGAAGACTTTTATAAACAATGTAGAAACATTATGTTCGATTACATATTTAAAACTGAACTGATTTTGAAATAAATTTTCTCTTGCAAAGAATTCAATTCGACTGTGCATCATGCACAAGTCGAAGGATTAGAAAATCTGTTGAAACTTACAGAGGTATAGATGCTGATCCCAGAGTCCCCGTAACGCCTGTGAGTTTAATGATTTGTAAGTGATAGCTACATACATAGATGATTAGAGGAAATACCAACAATCCATCACGATGTAGATAGAGCCCCGTGGTGACGTTTGACCGGTTGATGTCTTCACGACCGACTGACATGCCCGAACATAATCCAATGAAGTGCTATTGCCAAATTTTCGATGATGAAATCTTGCTAAGTGGGTCTCAATTCTCAATGGGGTGATTTCAGAGCTAACGGTTAATTTCTTTCTATTGCGATTAAAAGTAAAAAAACGGTTAATTTGTTTTGCCGTTTTACGGCTAATGGTTAACCCCAATATGACTCTTAGCCAGCAGTGAAAGATAACAATCAGTGAAAATATCAACACATGCTTTTAAGTATTTGAAAATGGTGTTTTTGTGAGCCCATCTGGAAAAAAAGTTTCCCTCTGACTTTGTCGTTATAAATTTTTGTCGCAAAGGAACTTTTCACAATATATATACTTATAAACAGTGAAAGGCAGGTCAAAGTTTTGTCTAAACCCGACATAAACACGAAAAAACATTTAAGTTGTCCATGATATATTGATTCCGTAAGTTTGAAAAGTATCATTCGGGAAAAATCGATCAAGTCGCACTAAGATGAAGCGCCCTTTCTGTATTGTTGTTCTTTTCTCAACAACGCTGATATGTGTAGGTTTCTTGGCAGACGCAGAAAATATCACAACCAAATCTTCGCCTGCTAAGGTAAGGTTACTATCACTAAGTTACGCGTATTTTTTGAGAGCGTAAACAGAGGTTTCCCCTTATCTTCTTCCTTCTTCCTCGCGTTTTCAAGAGAAGTAATAGTGCAGAGGAGCTCAAAAGCGTAACTCTATTTTCTGCATATCAACACATAACCCACAATTCTTTGAAAGTAACACTCGAAACTTCAGTTGAGAAGTTATCTCTTAACAGTGGCCAATCTACATTATCAACAGAGTTGATAAACTAAATTGTCTTGAAGTGAAGTATAGTCTGTCTTGACCTAAAAGCGAACTATATGTACAACTCACTTGTTGAAAACTAAGAAAAAAGACAAGGGAACAGAATAAAAAAAATGAAACGACGAGGACAAACGTCACTTAATTTCTTATTCAGAAATAGATTCTCTGTTTCACTATGATACTTTCTTGAGTACTCGTGATCTCGTCAAATTATTTTCGAAATGTACTCAAGGTTACTGCATTTCGCCAAACTTTTGTAAAAGTTGCTAGACCAAAACTTTCAGGAATCAAAGAGCATCATCATCATGTCGATGTTTGTCTTCAGAAGAAAAACTGGAGCATGAGATCGAATTGAAGTATTAGGAATTCTAATGCGTCGCTTAATTATAGCTACCCAACGAATTGTGACCAATTCCAAACCGAGTTGATACTTCAAAAATCGGAACATGTCGGGATTCAAACACTCATGGGGCATCGGGATTTTCTTTGCTCTACGCTCTTCACAGATGTTTCCTTTCTTTCTTCAATAAGCTATTGTTTTATTAAGAGAGCTCTTAGAGTGAACAGGTTGAAACAGGCGTGATTATTGTGCCCAACAAGAACTCGTTTCTGTTATGTTAGCATGACGTCACGTTCAAATTTAAACACGAAGGCGCGCTATAAAAGGAGCCTTAGGTCCCACTGGACCATTTGTCAATCAACCGTCGTGTGATGTTGAACTCTTAGAGTCAAGTCAGCTTGAGGTACAGCTACTCTAAAGCAGTGAACAGCGGGCGCATTCCTCAAAATTGCTCTATGTCTTCATCACAATACAAGAATTTTTGAGATTTGTATTTCCTTTCTCCAATGGAAACTGTCTTTATTTGTGGCGGTAAATTTGAGATCGAAGCAGGTGGTTCGCACGTTACCTCATGCCACCATGCTGGTGGAAGTAAACAATAGATATCTCATTAGCTCCTTTTGTTCGTCTACCAGCATTTATTTTTGACCCGCACACGTCAACGGTGAGTGACAAATGAGCCTAGGTCTTCCAAGGGAAGACTTCCTTATATAGCGCGCCTTCGTGTTTAAACCATTTCTACATTTGTGCATAGTCACATGATGCGATGTCCTTGCCAAAAGGAGGGATTAACTGAATGGTTTTTTGACAGTCACGAAATAACAACAATGAATGACTCTGTTCCCTTTCCAGTTTCCGAAACATCAGCTTTATTGAACAGATTAAGAACTAAGCAAGTTGTTGGGTTGCTACCACGTCAAGGGGAATCTCAGTAAACATCCACCGCTTTCAGCGCCCTTTAGATGACGGTATTTAGTATATACCACACAGAAACCAAAATATTGTCTTATTTTTGTACCGAAAAACGGTTGAAAATTGAACTCTGGACGCGCAATACTGTCTCTTCGGCTTCTCGGAGAAGAGTAGTTGTTCTATTCACCGAAGAAGAGGTGGCTAGTAGTGGGTGATAACATTTACCGAGCCGCGGAACGGAGAGGAAGATATCCACCGCCAGCCACCGACACGGATACTGCTTTAACACGTACGACGTCACATAGATCAATTCAAAAGGTGGGAGTCTACAACGCACGTTTTGTTTACAAACAGCCATCCATCTGTTCCCTTAGCAGAGTCCAAGTGTCTGTCTGCAAGGAAGTCCTGGTCTGCTTGGACGTAATGGTATTAATGGACGCAATGGGTTACCAGGCCGTGACGGTCGAGATGGCACAAAAGGAGAGAAAGGCGTGACAGGTAGGCATGGGTTACCTGGTCTTAAGGGCGAACCGGGAGCCAGCATTTCGATAATTGAATACAGAAACTGGAAGCAGTGTGCGTGGAGAGAAGGAGACAGTAAAGACATTGGTCTTGTTAAGGCATAGATCATCAATGAATACTGAAATATCTCCAACGTCAACTCTGTTGATAAAACCAAATTATCTCGAATACCCCGACCGATATATGCAGTGCCACAGTTTTTCCCCCCTCCTCCCCCCTCCACGATTTTTTTTTTATGTCCGGAACATAAGTTTCTTTTGTTGCTTGATCTATTGTATCCGTATCATATGATGTGTACGGCCCCGCGCGCGCTTTTATTGAAAAACATTGGGCAGTACTTTCCGTTTTAGGGCCGCTTATGCGATGGCAAGAGTAGGGCCCGAAAAAAACTGCACGACCCCGCGAAATGCGAGCTCAGAAGGAAGCACAAATAGCAACATGAAAGTGTGACAGTTATGTGATAAGATAAAAATTGAGTTATATGAGAAGGACGAGAAATAGTAAGCTCTCTGACACGATGTATGGACTTCGGTGCAGCTGGTTCCGTACGTTATGACCTCGAGTCAATTGCGTTTCCGTTTGGCCCTCCCACTCAGTTATGCAATAAGTACATAGTAAGCCTTAGAGGGTGCCGGGCCATAGTATACAAAGGCTTCAGTTGCACGTACTAGTGCAATGTGATCAGGTTTTTACCACAAAGCCCCGCAACATCATTGATCAGAAACGTGTTTTAATTAGTACAAATTAAGTTCAGGTTCTGACATTGACTTCTTTCTGGTGTCAGGAATGCGAATTTCACAAGACCAAAGACAACAGCGCCCTACACGTGGTCTATCAAGGGAATGTTTTTCTTGGAAATTGCAAACACTGCTGTAAGCGCCGGTATATTACCTTCAATAGTGCCGAGTGCAGTGGTCCTTTACCTATTGAGGCAGCGTTGTTTATTCGAGATGAAGTTGCCGCAAGTTACCGGCCTCTTTCAGTAGAAGCCGGGTTACTATGATAACATCCGTAAAGGAAATATTCGCGTTGGGATCAACATTGGACTGTGTATCGGATTGGGAAATGATAATCATAACGGATACACGGGGGCTTATTCAGTTTCCCGTTTTATAATTGAAGAGGTCCCTATGTCGCATTGATAGTTGAAGCGTTTCGATCGATTGAGCGTCACGGAGAAAAATAAAATGAATTTAACTCAACGCCAATCAGAAGAGAGTAGATAGATAAAACCAAATGGAAAAAATGTGAGTGAACCAGACACAATAGCTTTTATTTACATCTGATTGGTCGAGAGTGTGATCTAGTGTGAAGCAAAGCCAATGATATCTCGTCAAGAGTTACTTTAAAATTGCATGTAATAAATAATGAATATTACCAAATCCGGCGTGGAACACTTGTCTAGAATTAGAGACGTTAATTGAGATGTAAGTAATATGATATGCAACAATAACTGCCAAGATATTATGTCCTCTTGTAACCGCAGACTGCACTAGTCGTGCAAAAGTGTTTAGAGTCTAGTAATCATATTTCGTGATTCTGTCAGATCTTCTTTAAACGTTTCCCTCATATCCGATGATCTTTTAAGTTCTGTATAAAGGAGTAGCCGTGAATAAGTTATAAAGTGAGGATTTCCTGGACCGATCAGAATCCATCTTCCCTCTTTTCAGGTCTGAGTAATAAAGAAAGCGAAAAAAAAAGTCATGATCATAACTATTTTCAAAGTTAATTTGTGGTGCATCGAATTTTGATAATAAAGTTAAGTAAGCTATTTCTAGGATTTTTTTTCTTTCTTGTATATTTTTCGATCTTCTTTCTGTTTTTGTTTAGTGTCATTCTCTTGTTTGTTTGTGTGTGTGTGTGTGTGTGTGTGTTTGTGTGTGTGTTTTTATTATTTTTCGATTTTTCAAAGATTTCTGTCAGTCAGTCAGTTTGGTCAGTTTGTCCTGTTTGGTGGATAAAAAGTTCAGAACATACCTCAGCATTTGTAGGTTACTTTCCTCGTGCTTAACTGCGCGCCTCCGTCTGTGACCAATTCCAAACCGAGAATGAAGGTAGTGAGTGCGGTATGGACCACCAGGCCCTGGTAATAAGGTAATGATCTAATTAGTAATTCTCATTTCCCGTATCCATACATTTACTCGTTAGATTGTTGGGAGAATTTGCCGTAATATCAAGATGACACTATCTACTTAACAGCTCTTTCTATTATCATCACTTGTTTGAAAAATGATGTACGTATTGCCGGAATTTATGAGAAGTTACTTAGCGATCACTCAGGAAGTCTCATGTCTGACACTTTGGTTGCATGGTCTACAGCGGATTAAAGGTCTGGTTTCGAGCCCGGGCCAGTCCATTGTGATGGTGCCTTATTCTCACCACGCCTCACTCGACCCAGGATATCCGCGCAAGGCTGGGGAGTAGCATTGGGTCTAGCAAGGTGTTAGTAGCAAAGCTAAATGGCATCATGCGACAGAAACAGGCCATGATCATGATAATAAAAATAACCAATGATATGCTTCCGCTTTTGGAGAGTGACCAGTTTACTTCTTTTAAGAGAACAATACAAGTTTGACCCTCATTCTCATTTTAATGCTATCAATCCGCTCAAACGCCTTTTTAATCTAGTTGAGCCTGGACCGTGGGGTAGCTGCAATAAGGTTGGAGGTGTCTACCCTACTCAGTCGTGGCTATATATTGTCTTCATACATTTTCATTATTTAAAATCAGTATCAGCAAACAAACATTGCTTTATACTGATTGTCGCAAGATTATGAGTTCATCTTTTCTAATCATCATGAAGAAATCTCTCCGACTTTCATTCCAATATAATTTAACTATTTCGATCTCAAAAGTATTCTAAAATTTTAATGGCTTGACAAGTATGAGTGAATGAGAGTAGGGAAGAACTTGTTTGAGTTAGGTGCTTTCAAGTTCATTGTTTTCAATTCAATTGTTACCACTTTTCCATCCAGACTTGACTGACGCACTTACCTTCTGTGACTGATGGGAAATCGGGATGATCATGCATGTACACTCCTTTACTGTGGTCAACAACCTTTGCGATACTCCCTGTAAGAGAAAACTAGAAGCTTTTCAAAGAAGCCATTCAATGACTTTGTTGTCACGGAAACTGAAACTATCAAAACCATGAGTTTTTGGACCGCATTTCATTTTGAAGTGCGTGAATTGCAAATTTTATTAGTAAATAACTTTTATGAGTCTTTCATACGGTAGTTTTATATAGCAGTGATAGTTATACTTTATTTTACTTCATTTCTCAGCGTAAAGGTTTGATAGTTGAGCCGGAGACATAATATGTAGGTGATTTTGCAAGCCAATCGCTTATCGCGGCTTCTAAGTTCATTATCTTGATCCTAATCACAAGATTAAGTCGCCAGTCTTGATTAGTTGACCGTATTGGTAATTGCAGCGATAAATAGTTAACTATTCGTATGCGAAAGTTTGCGAAACTTTCCTTCATTATCGTAAAACAATAGCAAAATCTGGCCAGGTCTCGTTTACTACAAAAGCAGGTGCTGGAACCCACCTGAGTGACCTGCGATAACTAACACCGACAAGATGACAATTAAATGAAAAGAAAATTTGTTCAGCATCTGAAAATGTAAAAGTATAAAGAGTTTGAAATTACACGACGCGAGGAGAAAGCAATAATGTCCAGGAGTGAATAAGGTTCAGCAGCGTCCGATGGTAGTGAAGTAGTTCGCTGTCATATATTCAGACTGGTTGACAAAAACAAACAAAGGCGAAGTTACGGTAATAAAGATTTTGTAAACATCAATTCTCGAGAGGTTTATTTAATAATAGCAATAAAAATGAATTCCCATCCCCCTCAAGGTACTTTCTAGTCTACAAAGAAATGTTTCAATTAAATAACATAGCATTTCTTAGAAAGCTCGTTGACTGAAAAAGCTAAAACATGGGGAACAGCGACTCATGCTTAAGCATTTAACTGAAAAACAGTTCAACCGTTGGACCGAGTTTTTTCTTTTTTCTCAGTCGAGCTCGTCAAGCCTCATAAAGAGCGCGTATTTAACGGGTTATCAACAGTTGCTCTTCAAAATGAATCAATTTCTCAATATGGTATTTTGCAAGCAGTTTACACCTTTTGGAAGTAAGAAAGGGAAGCACGTGATAATCCCAGTGCTGCTCAGCGACGGATTGCAAGAGATAAAGAGGTACTTGGAAGGAGGAGTGGCCCTCGATTTATTCAACCTCGTAGATCTGTTCAGTCTTAATGATTTTGCGCTCTTCAAATAATTCTTTTGATATCGAAGTGGAGGGAGGTGTCAGTTAGCAGCTACAGATAATCAAATATATCATATCTTAATTTAATATATATTGGAAGCCGGAAACACTTAAGATAGAGTAGTACTTACATTTGATGCAAAAAAGGTTCACTGATACAACCACAAGAGCTAGAGAGATGATTCAAGGTCTTCTTTTGAATTTTCCAAGGTTAGGCTTTTTAATATTTTCAAGTGTGGCCTGGGAAGAGATTCCTAATTGTTAGCCTTAACGAGAAAAATTGTTAGTTCTCCTCGTTTTGCGCGATTGAATTATTTATATCTCAACACGTGGTCCTTTTAAAAAATATCAGTTAGCATGCTTATACAATGACCGTCATAGATGTTCTAACCGGTCAACCTCTCTCAAAATCTCTAAAACGGATTGATATAAATCAGTTTTACGAGTCTAGAGGACTAATGTTTGACTATGAAGTCGCAATGCAAATCATCATATTTTCGTGGCCATATTTATATTTCTAGGTGGTCGGCATGTAGTATATTCAACAAGTTGAACATAAAACATTTGAGACCCCGTTTTCACCTGTGGCAGAAAAATCGGTCGACCTGCCATCTTTATCTATTTTAGAACAGTTCTTCGGGTTGAAACTATTTTCCATGCGCTAAGTCTAAGTTTATCGACATATAACCCGTAAGGCACCATGGGCACCTTCACTGAAAAAAAGATAAACAAATAAAACACGAAGACATTAAAAAAATCTCTGTATTTGTGCCATACGTGATGGCGAGGGCAGAGTCGTTAAAACTTGCACGGCGCTATGTACAGCCTCGAAAGATGCTAACACCAGAAGAATCGAAGAAAAGTGAAGAGAGGCGGTGATATTAAGTGCTTATTAACTGGGCGGTGGGGCCGGACGGAAAATATTGGACGTGCGGTCATGAAATACACAAGTCACCGCACTCGTCTGATACCAAGTAATCTCAGCATTGAACCTAGAAGAATCTCAAACGAGTCGGTTTATTTACAAAATAAAACACTCAGGAACAGCATCAGTCTATCTACATGTTTAGGAAGTTATTATCATTAGGAAGTTATTATTATTATTATTATTATTATTATTATTATTATTACTATTATTATTATTTATTCCTGGTGCAGGAGCTTTTACATCAAACAAATATTGTGTCCCTTGTGTGCTGCTTTACCTGTAGTTCCCAACATATGCGTTTGGAACAAGAAATCTTACAATCTGACAGTATTTCCTATACAATACTTCTTGTTAATAAAATCTCTCAGTTGAATATGGCATACTTTGAGAGAAAAACAGTTGTGGCTTACCGCACCTTGGGGCTGCCTGCAGCAAAATTCTTACCTTTTCCTACACAAATCGCGGTCTGTTACGTTCATTTGCCTTCACGTCTCGCGAGCTAACTCTGAATTTACCGTTGCTCCGACTGTCCGTTGAGATTGATTTAGTACAGGTTCTTAGATACTCTTTCATTCCAAAATAACTCTCCACTATGTATCAGTTAATTCAAAGACAATTTTATAATCAACGCCGAGCGATTTGTCGATGTTTCTGAAAGAATATACAGGCGTTCTTATAATCACTTGGGTAGCTATTCAAAGACGCTCCTAAAGCTCATGAAATATTACCAAATAATCACGCGACAGAAATTCCTTGAACATTTTTCAGCTGAAAAGCAAGTCACATGATGGTCCGAGCATCATGTGATCTTGCAGGACATCCTGTCGAAATGTCCAACTTAGGCCGTGTCCAAACCATTCACACACCTGTGCATCGAGAACTGAATATACATGTAGGTTGGTTCTATACATTACACCTTGACCAATATGAACGACTCTGAAGACACATTAGTCGAATACCGCTGAGCAGTGACTATCACTGGCAAACTTTTCAGATGACAGAAGGTCACACTGTTGGACTATATAGTAGACGACGGTCAAGTTGTCTCTCTCCCAGAATTACTTCATCACACGGATTCGTACTCCTTTTGCCAATCCTGGTATTTTCCTTTTAGTTGCCTGGCGGATGGTTTTGTGTGTTTCAACGCTGCATCTACATCATCAGTGTATACGGGCTCAATTTCCAGTTTTGGTAGCGGTGTTGCACGGCCGTCTGAGCCCTCTGCGAAAGACAACAACGAAACCTTCAGAGACGCTGACTACAATTGAGATGGCTCTGTAACTACAATTAGATTATTCGCTCTCCATTTCTCCAAATTGACTATCACGCAATATAGATCTCCAGCTCATAATATAATTATTAATTACTCTTGCTGTGGTAACCTTATGAGCAAAAGAAATAATTAACAATTGTTTGGGAAGAAATTCCACACTTGTTGTACCATTTCCAAGACTACGACAAAAAGTGTGGTAGTGACAATCTATCAAACAATTGGTAAGAAATTATGAAACCATTTTGAAAACCACATCAGAGGAAAGGTGCTGGAAACAACACTTTGCAAACGCAAACAACACCAAAGAAGTAAAGAATAAACCATACACATCAACATAACATTGAAACAGTGACATACGAGTAGCTACTTAACGTACACGCCGCGATAAGTTTACAGGAAACTGAGGAGGGGGGGGGGGAGGGGAGGAAGGGAAGTAGGGAAAAAATAAAATAAATTGATCAAGTGGAGTAACCGAGAAGAATATCAAATTTACTGAAGATTGGGAGGTAAAGTAGAACATGACACGGGGAAAAGAAAGATCAAAACTTGCGTTTTTTATCCAAAAGTAACAAAATGAGATATATAATGACCCGCTTCTATTCGCCTTTCAATACGCAACTGCTACTTATGTTTAGAGCGTGCCTACCAGCTTGGTGACTCTCTAACAGGTCGAATATCTTCCTGACTTTCCTCATGGCCGCTTCCTTGCAAAGAAGGCGAATGTCAGACCCCGAGTAACCCTCTGTGCGCTGTAAAGAACAAACAGATCAACTATCAGTGATTATGTGGTCAGCTGCCTACTTTACTGTAAGAACCTAAGTTGATAACGAAAACGGTCTCTTGAACGAGAAAATTTTGTACAAATCTTGGAGATGTTTCGAAAATAAGTCCCAACCCTGTTCTTGCCTTAAACCCCCCCCTCCCTAGAGACACAGAGACGAGATACCCCACGGGGGAAGGGGAATGAAGGATTGAGGCGTAGAAAGTGTAAACACTTCAGATTATCATGAGGATATTCTCCTGTGATCCTTGCATTGTTACCTTTGCCAGTTCTCCATAGTCGATCTGTGTTTTTATTTCAACGCTTCCTTCCCCTGAGTGAATTGACGGAGGTAGGTATTGTTTCAACATGGCTTCCCTTGCTTCTAAACTAGGAAGGTCGACCAGAATTCGCTTTTCTAAACGACGCAGCATTGCATGATCAAGCTCCCTGTGGAATGAATCAGAGTGCAGCGCAGTTGAAGGTGTGCGAATTGATCGTCAAACAGCTAGAATACTCAAACATATTTGAAGTTTTCGGTTGAATGCCAAGAATTAACGGTAAAAGGACTTCAGTTGATTTGAACTCAAACGGTTCTCAACCACTTTAACATGTTTCAAGCAAAGTCAAAGGTAAAAGCTTCACATTTCTTCGCGAAAAGTGTGACTGTTTATAATTTTCCTTTAACAGTGGTTGGTCAATTCTATACTAGGTCTGGCCAAGTACGGAACGTCATGCCAATTAATTTTATCAGCCGCCATATTCGAAAAAGTTTGAGCAAATATCCTCATCAACCTAAAGATGAACTCTTGTTCAGGTTATCGTAAAGTCAAATGAATAAAGGCTGATAGTTTCTAAAGAAACTGTTTGGGGCTGCGTCGGTGGGGGTAACGAAATAATTTGAATACATCAACAAAGTTGAAATGGTAAATTGGCCACCGTAACGATTACAAAAGCTGACGTTTCGAGCGTTAGCCCTTCGTCGGAGCGAATGACGAAGGTTCGCTCCGACGAAGGGTTAACGCTCGAAACGTCAGCTTTTGTAATCGTTACGGTGGCCAATTTACCATTTCAACTTTGTTGATATATCCAAATTATATCGTAAAGTCAGTTGTCGTCATTTATCACAATCCCCAACGTGACCGCTGGTTTTAAACCATTTATTGTCGCTAATACCAAGGTAAGTTTGAAGCAGCCAGGAGGAATACAAGATCATCTGATCTTGCCAGTCCATCCATCTGTACAAGCAGTTCTGTCTTCATTCGCTTGCTACCTTCGTGCTCGCTTCTAAGAAGACAAAAACAACCTGTTAACGACGCACCAGCAAATATTCGAAGACGTAAAGAAATTTGATATTCTTAAACTCTTAATAAACGTGTAGTTGCCAGTGGTTTCTGGAACGAAGGTTACAAACATAATACATTTAAGAGTGGAACAACTAATTACAACGACGAAATAACATAGGAAACACGGATAACACAGGATGAAATGTGAAACAAGCGAAGATAGGAGACATTACCTGACGATTTAGGAATAGTGCGTAGAAAACTAACGTTGCTCGACTTTGAACTAGCGAAGTCCTTGCAATTTTAAAAACGCGCGCGAATGTGGTCCTATTTATACTATTTATGCGCTCGGACTAGGGCGAGGCGGGGATTGGTTTCTATGCAACCATTTTGACTCAATTTCCACTAAAGAGTTTCGCGTGCCGTCCCTTCAATTCGGTCAGCTCTTACCCTCCTCCTCCTGTTCCACGTTGACTCATCAGAGATTCCAGCTCATCAAGGAAGATCGTGGATGGTGCATGGAAGCGCGCAAGTTCAAATAAAACCTAAAACAGAAATATATATATGTAACTACAACGGTGGAATGTACTTCTGCGTGCGTAACAGCGACTCTGTATTTTACAACAGGCAAATACAAAATCAGATAATTTGATTTATTAACTGAGCTGATAATGTACATTGGTAACCGCAGAGTTTCTGAGCCGATATACCGTTTCGAACAAGAGAAGTGACCAAGTCATAACTGGATTTAGTGTTGCACCTGATTGGTGTAGAGAGTGGCGCAGATTTTCTGGACCAATCACATAGCACAGTGAAGTACCTCAGAGACAGCAACTGTACATATGCACTAATGGCGCTTGATCTTTGGAATCGATGATTGCATCTCGATTCCTAGAATGTGCTAGTTTCCCAGAAGTTAGAAGAATTGGATTGAAAGTCTTCAATTTTCTCCCTAATGCGGCAAACGGCATCATGTTTGGGTCTTATCTTTTTCTTTTTTTTTTTTTAAGCACTCATTCATTTGTAAGAAACAATCTGATTGTCCGGATGCAATAAAAACAATCGCAATAGATAACGAACAACAATATAAACAATAACATTCATACCCTGACAAGCTTCTCCGAATCTCCTCTCCACTTGCTTACAATGGAAGAAGCCGAGATGTTAAAGAACGTCGTCTTGCATTCTGTTGCCACAGCTTTTGCCAACAGGGTCTTTCCAGTTCCTTACAAGGATGAAAGATAAATAATTATGTAAGTGCCTCTACTAAAAAAAAAGTGTCGTTGAAATTCCAAACCTGTCGATTCGTTTAATATGTGGTTAGTATTCTATGAAAGAACAGTACACAGATAGTCTAGACCTTAATTTAAAAACCAAAAAATGCACATAACCCAAGCTAAGAATACTTCCATCGATTGTAAAATAAAGGAGGACAATAACAGAAACTCTCACTCAGTTAAAAAACACTATCTAAATGTTATCCTACCTGGTGGTCCATATAATAAGAGTCCTTTCCAAGGGGACAAAATGCCAGTGAAGAGTTGAGGGTACTGAAAAAAAAAAAAAAAAAAAAAAGAAAGAAGAAGAAATTTATAAATACATAACTCAATAACCAATAAACTCCTGTTACACCTTGTATCTTTCACCTGAATTGGAGCATGGCGTAAATCTGAATTTTGTAGAGACGCAATGCAGACGTTTGAATGACACTATTAGAGCCCCAAAATAACGCACCAGCTTGCCCAATTTTTTTTATTGGTTCAGAAACTGGGAAATTTTTTGGAGCTTAGTGAAGGTCACTTAAAGCTGTCAAAATTTTCTCTGAGGTAGAGGTACTCCGGGAAATACTGGAACTTCTTTACAGTAGGATGATAGGAACACGGGAACACGTTTTCAGTTCTTTATAATGACCGGCATTAAGACACAGAATGACAGGTGACAGACCCACCTTGATAGGGTAGACCACAGCTTCTTTAACAAGCCTCTTAGCGGCATCTAAGCCAATGATGTCATCCCATCTTATGTCAGGGTCATGAAGGTAAATATCCTGTAAGAAGGAATCGCCACTTACAGATTGAATCAAATTGATTGTACATACGTAACACCACATACAATTTCTATATCACTGTACTCCCTAGTTACAACCAAGGGAGATATACAGTCATGTAGTAGCTGCACTGCAAACAAATGTGGCCTGTGTTTGATCCTCGATGAGACTCCATCAGTTTCACCCCTCCACGTACTGACTTCTCTCCTTCCTGAGAAAAGACGTGGGGAGGAGCACTGGCTGGTTTTACACTGTGGCTGATCTAGTTTGTTATAGTATACCTGAGTATCTAGTACTCTTGGTAGGAGAAAATCCGTCAACTTGAGTCTAGAGGTGCATTCTTAAGGACGTTACCCTCATGCTGGTTATACTGCCATACATTACTCAGCTTGCTCAAATATTCTGCACGATGGCTTCATTTGTACTTCTGATTTCTTTACACTTGTGAAATGAACTTATCAGCTAAGACAGAAAAGCTGCCTGAAGTCTAATCACTGGCATTTATGTCAGTTACTGTTCAGCTCTTGAAAGAATTACACATGCATTTAAATTTAGTGCAAATTATGTAACAGAAACATACCCTGCTGATGACAGCAGCCAAGTCTCTCCATTCTCCTGTAAACCCAGAAAATCCCCCTAAAGGCTTCAAAAGTCTGTCCTGTAGAAAAAAAAACCATCATGTCAGTAACAAGAATGTAGTTAGTCAATGAAATAATATAGTTTACAAATCCTACTGTGCTGCAGGAAGTATTAAAAAAAAGGTGAGACTACATTTAAGTAACCACTTCACCCAATGCTTATCTCAGTTTTTATCAAAAGCACGATACATATATCTTATTAACCAAGTGTGAGGGCCGTACAGGGAGAATATCGGCCCGAGGTCTTGACAGTATGGACCAAGCGCAGCGAGGTCCATACAAAAAAGACCGAGGGCCGATATTCTTCCAGTACAGTCCCAAGCAAGCTTGGTTAATAAGAGATTTATTATACGACTAAAGTTCAAAGGGACACAAGTGCGGTATCATTCCGGACAATTCGGGACAGTGCCCGGTCCAATACTGAGAGAATATTGGACCGGCAATAGAGCATTTTGATTGGTTGATTTTAGTTATTGGCCCTCTCACTGCCCGAGTCGTGTAATAAAATTACTTATTGGAGTATTGCTCCTTTTCCTGGAGGGGGTGCTATTTTGTCTAGCACAGGTTACCCCTCCCTCCCTCCGCCATCTCTTAGTAGGCTACCCTGAGAGTGCTGGTAAAAAGTCAATTGACCCAGTGGTAATGACTTCTACTAACTAAAGGTTGTAGCACTGTCACTAGACTACCTTCAACAGTCTATCTCAGGACTACTCTTCACTGAAATATCACAACACAATGAAATGCTGGTTCAGATTCAAACAATTTACTGTGAATGGACAAATCTGTATCAAAATGTAACAAAGAATTGATCTTAAGTGTAAATTAAAGCAATGTGTGTGGCAAGTTCCAATTCTTATTCCTTATCTTTGTTTCATGCTGTGCTAAATAAATACAATAATTGTAAACTTACTGAGGGATCTGTTACTGCCATATATTCACCTTTGACTGCATTATTCAACATGGCTCTCATATCAATAATGACATTCTTAAAGAGAAAAAAATTGTACATTTTAAGAATTTGATGGACCCTGCACAGATAAATGACATCATGTTCAAGTTTTACGATGAAATTGAGGGTTGATGCTATATGTTAAAATCTAAAACTTGCTACCGTTTCCAATTACTGCCATGATATTCAAGGATCTTAGCTTTAGGATCTAGTAGCAGAAATTTCTCAGATTCTGAAACAGAAGGTAATACTCTTCTCTATAATTCCAAATAAATGGATTTGAAGGTTTCAGACCATAAAAAAAGAATATATATAAGCCTGCAAAACCAGCAGGTTTGAATTTAGTAACCTAAACCCAAGAGGTAAGACTTCCACAGAATGTGATATACAGTTTTCATGATTTTTTTAATTCTTTCTACCTTTCCATGAGTATTTTGGTTTGATGGATTCCTGGTAGTGCTTGTTATTGATGTTCCTGCCAGGTTCAGCTCTGAAGATGTGGCTGGTGCAGGACTGTTCCTGGGAGGTGAACCATTTTTCTGAATAATAGTTTAAAAGGAAATATCATGATCATGATGGTAAATCGCAAATGCTAATTAAAATTGTGTAAGAAAAAAGCCATAATTCAAAAAGTTAACATGATGATAGCTTAATAAGAGCCACAAAAAAATTGACCATTGTCTCAAAATCATTTGTAAATTCTTCCAGGGGCTTAAAAAATATTTAGTAGTAATCTTTACTTAATATCACAACATAATAACTAGGTATTGTGTGAAATATATTGATGGTGTAAGCAAACAAACAAACAAACAAACAAACACTCTATTTACTGAGGGTAAAATACATTATTACCGGTTACCTGGTAGTTTACATAATGGCCCCCAACAAATCCTACTAAATATAAAAATACCTTATAAAAAATTCATACTAAAAATTGTACTTAAAACGTTCTACTGATCTTAAAATGCTCTATCCAGGTATTTTCTTAAAGCTAAAATCAGTTGTGTTGCTCTCAGGTTCTACACTTCTTAACATGGTCTAGATTGTGCCATATGTATCAGCTTCTGGTATTCTCTGTATAAATTCCTAAAAGTCTCATGTCTTACGTAACTGCACACACTTTCTACCTGCTGTGGTTTCTGTTTTGTAATTGACATTTTCCTTTTGCCATCACTACTGGGTCTCTTGGATGAACTTGGAGACTGAGAACTATCTGTTGCTCCTGAATGGCCATTAATACTTGGAAGTGACACAGAGCTGCTACGAGAACTGATAAAAAGACATTGAAAAGTATTTATTAAATAAATGAATATCACCCCTATTGACCACTGGCCATAACTAAAGACTGTATAAGGTAAAGGTAGGTAAAGTCTGTTTACGAGCCTAGTGGCCCATCAGGCCGGTGCTTAACTCCGGTTTCTGTAGCACGAAGCGACCAAGAGTATTTCTACTCTCCCCTGGATGGGATGCTAGTCCATCGCAGGGTTACCCCCCAGCATTAAATTTGCCAGTACCCATTTAAACACCTGGGTGAAGAGAGGCACTGTGAGAGTAAAGTGTCTTGCCTAAGAACACAACACAATGTCCCCGGCCAGGGCTTGAACCCGGACCACTCGATCCAGAGTCAAGCGCACCTGCAACCATGAGGCCACCGTGCCTCCAAGAAGACTATATATACACTGATGCAAACCTTCTAACTCGATGTTGGGGGATGAAAGGGTAGGTGCACATTAACAGACAGGCATGAATGATTGTATATTCATCTAGGGCCAAATCTTCAAAGGGTGGTTGTAATGCTATCCAGCAGATAAGATAAGTGTTAACAAAATGTAATGCTCTGTCAAACAAATACACTGAGATTCATTCAGGACTTGGAATGGTTTGTGGCTATAGATAAAAAGCATGTATTATTTACCTTCCAGATAAAGATTTTGGCTTTGGAGGCAATGCTCTGTTGGCATCAGCTGAAGTTTAAAATCAGTCATCAATTAGATTTGTCCTAACCTTTCCATGCTCAAATATATCATTAAAAGCAAAATAAGAGAAATGCTATGTTTAATTACTGGCAGAAACACTTTTTTTATTTACATCAGACTAGTTTCACATATTTAAAAGTGATGTCCTTACCACTTGTCACCTTTTTCTTGATAATTTTTGGCCCTCTATTAAATTTTACCAAATGATATGACTCAAATTCCTGCAAAAAGAGTCACAGAAAAATTATTCTTGCCAAATGATTTGCATCCTATCATAACAAATAATAGAGTAAAATGTCCGATTGAAGATATACAGATTGAGAAGGAAAACAATATAATATATAGATATAATGCCAAAAATACCATCTTTTCATAATAAAACCTTGGTTTCTTCGCAATATCTAGCTTTGGTTAAAGTCTACATGCGCAAATGTCTAAATATTAATACCTGTAAAATCGTTGGCAAGTCAATGTTGTCACAGACTTCATACTTGGTTAAACTTGCGCCACCTTCTTTCTCAAGAGCATGAGCGGAATCAATATAACTGCAGAAAGAAAAGATAATTTTGAGGAACGTTGATTTCTGCTTTCTAACAAACATAGTTTTAGCTTCGATGTCAACTGCTGTCAATTTCGCTTATTTTAGTTTAGAATCCTGAATTCTGATTATTGCACCAGAGCTATTTTCCAACTTACCCTTCCTCCCGTAAGTAATGAGCGATAAGTACCAATAAAGTTCTTTTACGTTGTTCGCATCTTTGTTCTTCCTATCGAGATAAAAACAGTAACTAAGCTAAAATTTTTGATTTTGTTTTGGAAAATTTTACATAAAGTAAGCAACCACAATATTAAAACAATATTCTAGAGAAAATTATTACCGCTTGTCTTGCTTCATTCGCAGTCTTGAGCTGCACATAGCTAAGTTCCTGTGTCATCTATGTGATACAGGAAATTATTTTTGGAACTTTTAGTTTTTCTAGGTCGCAAGGGACGCCATTTTGTTTCTCCACTTAGTGATTTAGAGCCTGCTGTGTTCCCGTACTGCGGATTCCAATTGCTTACATATGCGTCATATTCTGGGAAAGAAGAATGGCGTCGAAGACTCATTCGAAAGTGTTGACTAATCAGTTTAAGAAAACAGCGAAATATTGTTCATCAAGAAGACAAAATAAGACCATGATCAATACATCGCGGTCTTCATAGGTATTCATGATGTCAAGAAAGCGACCGAGAAGAAGAGAAGGATCGATGGACAGTCCTGCAGAGCGACTTAGAAAGGCTGTTGCTAGTGGGAATGTGAAACTTGTGCGGGATCTCATCAGAGATGGTTGCTCTGCCAACCAGATGGATAGCAATGGCTGGACGCTTCTTCACTTAGCGGCTAGCAGAGGGAAAGAACGCGCCCTAAGAGTGCTCCTCGAGAAAGGAGGCGATGCATTTGCGCGAGATTTCGTCGGAGGTTTCACCGCTCTTCATTACGCCGCCATGCACGGACGGACAAGAATAGCAAAATTGTTGTTAGATTTCAAAGGATTAGACAAAGAAAAGCTCGTCGATGCAAGAAGCGAGGATGGTTGGACGCCGTTACATGTTGCTGCGCATTACGGTAGAGACTCGTTTGTTGAGCTTCTGCTAGAATCAAAAGGATTTGTAGACGCTTTAAGCGACAAAGGCACGACGGCGCTTCAACTAGCCATTATTCGTGAAAGGACAAGTTCGATACGTGTGTTGTTAAACTGGGGAGCTAACATTGATGTTCAATTTGGATTCCCCCTTCGTTATGCTGTTATTAAAGGTAACGTTAATTGTGTGCGAATGTTGGTTGAACACGGCGCGCTCACAAGCATCAAAAGACCCGAGGATGGCCAAACTCCTCTCCATTTAGCTGCGTTAAGGAACAGTGAACCTTTGGCACGCTTGCTTTATAAGTTTGGAGCAGATATTAATGTTTACAACGATGAAGGACTTACCCCTTTATCGATTTCAAGGATGATGTACAACTTAAACTCAACCGATAGAGACTGTTTGGATTTTCTCAGCAGTGTGTCAAGTAAGTGTACATATGTAAACAATCGACGTGAGCTAAAAGTAGTAGAGGCAAAGGAAGGCACACTTCCACTCCGAAACTTAATTGTCGTTCTTATACACCAAGACTAAACCACTTTTTTCCTTGCATTCATGTCATGAGGGTAAATTTCTCATCCATAGTTACCTTAAAATTTTCATTTGATTAGACGTACTGAAAGAAATGGTTTTTGTTGGAAAAGTAATTCCTACTCCTTGATCATAAATATTAATGTGACAAGATTAAATTTCAGTTGGCGTGGAGCTGTTAATTAGTTGACAAGGAGGAAGCTTGCTGGAAGTAATGGAACATGACATTAAGAATGGTGCAAACTAGTAGAGAAATGTTGATTGAAAACAAAGGAGAAAAAAGAAAGATTGGGGCGTTGTCATTCATGGCCTTAAAAAAAAAAGTATGGTCACGAAAACGGGGCAATGCAAAGGAGTGATGCTGATGTATGTCTAGCAGAAAATAGGATGATGATTATGACATGCATTTCACTTTCCATAATGTTCATCCTTTCAGTGACTCATTTGGTGTATTTTCACTCACCCTTAGTCACTTATATTATTACTTTTACTTGTTTCATTACTCACATCAAAGTGTACATATATATACAATTTATTAAAAACTGGATCATTGGATAATGCAATTCAAGACTTTTTATTGGCTTAGCCATTATGGTATATGAGCCAATATACCATAATCTAATATCTGTACATTGTAACATCCAGTTTCTTCTTACAAAATAAAGTCAAGAAGATTTGTCTAATATCTTGGGGGCGTTTTTTTTAATAAAACAATTATTCCACTCGCGTTTGTTGGATATGAGATGATTATAGCCAACTTGGCGCTACATGCCTCGTTGGCTATCTATCATCTCATATCCAACGCGTGCTCGTGAAATAATTGTTAAATATTTAACAACCTCTGTAGGGTATAGTACTGTACTTCAGTTTACATTATATATAGGAATAAGGTCCTTATCAACAGTCACAGAGTGAACACAAAATCAGTTCACCTTAAGGGGATGTGTAGTGGAGTAGTTTTCTTGTCCTTCACTCTAATAAGTCTATAACTTCTTTCTCTTTTCCACTGCTTAGCTCAAAATTTACCATTTGTCTTTTCAATATGATTAAATGACTTGCTTAACATCAATTCCTTTCTCTTTTGTAGCATGGAAAGTTTGTAGGGGCTCATTCTACCTCTTCTGGAGTGTCTCTGGTTACAGAAGCTTGAAGTTTCTAACTCAAACAGAGACAACTGAACAAAATTGATTACTAGTTGATTATTGAAATTATAAAATATAGGTGTAATAAGTAAAATTTTTTGGGGCTCACTCATTAAAAGATAATGTTTAATTTCTTAATTTTCAGAAAATCCAAGAGGTTTACAAGATTCCTGCCGTTTTGTCATTCGAGAAGCACTTGGTTCCAAGAGACTTAAAGATATAGCTAAGCTACCAGTCTCAGTTATAATGAAGGACTTTCTTCTCTACAAATATGAGTAATGTAAGATGACAAGTATAAAAGTCACAGCAAACTAACAGAGTTTCTGGGTCGTCATTGGGCTAAAAATTGCTCCTTTATTCCCACCAACAATAGGAATGAGCCAATGGTGACTTGTGATCATCGACCTTTTTGGAGTTTCCATAGTCATAAGTTACCAAGAAGGAGTAATTTTTAATCTGAGCCCAATTTCTAGGGTAAAAAGGGGAAATCCACATAAGCTTAGATACATTAACAACAGGCTATAAAACAGATTTTACTTTGTCAAGGCAGAAATTTTTCAGGTACTGGATGATTTAGATTTCTTTTAGTTAATATAGAAGGTGATATGTTATAGTTTTTAAAATGGATTTCAGTTGAAATGTCTAAAAAAAAAAATTTGAATTGTACAGATGCATGAAGATTCCTCTCTTGTGGGTGAATATTCAATTAGCATTTTTGATCCACAACAGAGCTAAGACATTTACATGTACCTAGCTAATGTTATATATGTAGGAGTATTTTGTTTTAAAGGCTGATAGTTTCTAAAAAAACTGTTTGGAGCTGCGTCGGTGGGGGTTACGAAATAATTTGGATATATCAACAAAGTTGAAACGGTAAATTGGCCACTGTAACAATTACAAAAGCTGACGTTTCGAGCATTAGCCCTTCGTTGGAGCGAATGACGAAGGGCTAACACCCGAAACGTCAGCTTTTGTAATCGTTACAGTGGCCAATTTACCGTTTCAACTTTGTTGATATATCCAAATTATTTTTTTTTTAGCTTGGTTTACCCCACCCTACAAAACTGTGCGTCCCATACACAAAATGACAAAGTTCACATCAATCTATGAAGGGGGTAATTTTCCAAAGAAACTGTGGTGCTGCTTCAGTGGGAGTAACAAGTTCATTTGGTTTTATGAACTATAATATAAACTGGCCACTGTAAAGAATTTCAATGCTGACATTTTGAGCATTAGATCTATGTCTATTCTTCCTCCATTTGCTCTTATAAATGACTAACACTTGACATTGGAACTCTTTACAGTGGCTAATTTACGTTAACTCAGGGGATAAAACCAACATTATCACATTGATGTAGACTGCTTTAAGCTTTCCATAAGGTTTGATAGGGGTTTTACCAATAGCATGAAGAAGGTTGTGTATTTTTTGAAAGGTAAAGAGACTGCAGGTGATCCAGTAAACTGGTCTGTGCAAAAACTAAAAAAAAAAAAAAAACAGTTGGGGGATGTAATCTGTGTCATTTGCAGTTATTGATGTAACTGTCTCACAATGCTCAAGTTTGTTGTCCGTAATATTATACATGTGCATACAAAAACAAATCAGTGAAAACAAACCTCCATCTTCTATCCTTCCTGTGTGGGGATATTTTCCTTTAATCATTTTTAATGCTTTTACTTTAAAAGGTGCACTGCATGGTATCTTTAGAAAGTGTTTAAATTTATTACTTTGATTTATCTTTGTCAGAAAAATGTAGTAGTCTGAACAGACGATAGGTGGTTTTAGCAAAAAAAATAGCATACAATTTTTTTTTACAGCTATTATGTTGATTTGTGTCGTAGATCAAATTTCATCACATTTGATTTTGTGCATTTTAATTGGTCTTTTAGGTGTTTGTGTCAGTAACATGCAAATTTTTATTATTTGAATTTGCCAATAAAGTTTTAAACATTAAAATGTGCCTGTAATTAAGGGACTCAACAATTGCTACCTCCAAGGTTTGAGCTTATGTTAAGGTCATTTGATATGGCAGTAGGTAAAGGTGTTTGACAAGCAGTTTTGTCCTGGGGTAAAATGTGACCTAAGGACGTCCACCCTGTCAGAGGCCAAACCTCTCACCCTTCAAAATTTTTCTGGACTTATCTTGAAAATACTTATAATTGCAGTCACTTTAAGTCTTTCCAAACAACTTTTGACAATCCTTGTTAATACTATGTTCCCTTTGTGGCCAGCAGAACTCAGTTGTTTTGGTATTAGATAAAGGGTGGAAATGTAAAGTGGCCACCGTAGAGTTCCATAGGTGACGTTTTGGGCGTCAGCACCTCACCATTTCGCTCTGACTGACTGCACTGGGGGCAAATGTTCGAAAGGTCAGCTTTGGAACTCTTTTCGGTGGCCAATTTACGTTATCGACTCAGGTGATAAAACCAAAATTACCTTCTTTTCTGTGTTGGTCTTGTAATCTACAGGTTTTTAAGCTTAAGCCCTACACCATGCCATCCTCTGGATTGGTTCCTAACTGTTTTGAGTTCAACATCTGCGGTCTGCAAATAACTACCCCATCTATATAATTTGGATATATCAACAAAGTTGAAATGGTAAATTAGCCACCGTAATGATTACAAAAGCTGACGTTTCGAGCGTTAGCCCTTCGTCGGAGCGAAGGGCTAACGCTCGAAACGTCAGCTTTTGTAATCATTACGGTGGCTAATTTACCATTTCAACTTTGTTGATAAATCCAAATTATTTCGTTACTCCCACCGACGCAGCCCCAAACAGTTTCTTTCGAAACTATCAGCCTTTTCCCCATCTATATCCTACCAGTTTGGAATTTTTCTTTTTGTGGACCTCTGTGTGAACTAGAGGGCAACCAGTGATTGCGTGACTCCTATTCAGTAAGTTACTGCTATTTGAACAATCCATACCCCAGAGTATAGGCTAGGAAATCAAAAGAACAGAAAAAGACTTAAAATAACCACAATGACTTATTCGATCGCCAAGTACACCTCTGCACGAGAAGATCTCTGGGATCGATTGTTCCTTCTAGTGACGTCATAGTGGTCGCATAGTAACCACTGAAAAAAAAAATTAAGTTTTTCAAAATCAC
>NC_142522.1:37313451-37453451 GCF_964205215.1 Stylophora pistillata
TCTCTCTATTAATAATTATCACTGCAAGAAGTGTTTTTGTCCATTCCTTCGATATTAAGAAGCAAGGAGATTAACGGCACTGTACTTGATTTTTTTCTTTTTTTTTATTCACATTACCTTACAAAATACAAATACAGTCACTTACATTACTTACAGTACATTATATGACTACTCACATTATTTATAGTATAACAACGGTTTACACTACTTACAAAACAGTTCAAAGCTTACTCCACTATTATTAGATTCTACTATTACTACTATTACTACTAAACGCCACTGTTACTAGTTTTACAGTGTTATAATACACTATACTATAAAGTACTAACACAGATATTACTACTTCTAGTATTGCAATTAGCTTAACCAGTTACCATTTCATTAGCCACTTTTTATTAAATTTATCTAAAGTATTATTCTTCATACACATATTTTTCTGTTTCAAACTTATTTTTAACTTTTAATTTGAAGCCAGTTATATTGGCTAATATTTGAGTTCTTCTGCAATCCCGTAATTATATCTTAATTAGCTATTAGTAATAAGTAATTAAGTAAAGGGCATTTCGTGATTATAATACCTACAATAACATCTTTCAAGGTAAGATGTACAAATTTTTTTGAAAGTCACTAAAAATAAGATTCAAAATCTCTCCAAAAACTTTTTGTTTTTATGCAATCAAAAAGAAGATGACTCAAGGTTTCTGATTCAGACTTGCAAAAGGAGCATTTATCTTCTCTCTGAAGAAATCCAGTCATCCCAGACCTCTTACATATCCTATAATTTGTATATATAGGATCCTATAAAGAACCTATATTACATGAAATCCTCCTATATTTCCTTAAAATTTATTAAAATAGGATTACTGCCAAATGATACATTTATTTTTGATGCACTTTTTAGCATTTTTGCAGACAAAAGCTAATTAAATTCTCTCCTATGAATATTCACTCACTATTTCTCACTATTGGCAAAGCCAATAAAAATAAATATTAAAATTGACATTAACAATATAATAATGGGCCTTCTGTGGTAGTAAACACAAACAAACCACTGCTTAGGTCTCATATTTCAACCAAATTTTGTTCAAGTTTGGAGAGTTCGTGTCAAGTGCAAACTGAATTACCCAAGCCAGTTTTTACACAAGTTTTTATTAGTACAATGTTTAAGGACCGTATGAGTCTCAGCATAAACCAAGGTTTATATAGCACCTGCCTGAATTTTAATCGTGACTTTCAGCTAAAATATAAATTTCTTTTGGTTAAGATTAAAGCAGTACTAAAATATTATTGTTTGCTGTTCAGATTACTGCTAACTTAAAGTTGAATATTTACCGCCAAAGTAGAAGTAAAATCCTCAATGCACTGATGCATTGGAAAGTATTTTCTCTCTCTTTCTTCCCTTTGCATGCAAGTTAAATAATTTTTGAGATAATATATGAAATGGCCCATTTCATCTTAAATCACATGTATCATTTCCCCTTCTGCTTCTGTTCACCAGATAAATGCAAAGTGGAAGAACATTAAAAAATGAATTCTCCTTCCATAGATAACCCAAAATAAACACCTACTTGATCTTTGAAAAGTATGAATTCAAAAGCTAGAAAGCCCAAGTACATTGTCTCTACACAAAGCCTCATTTTCCCTCATTGGGTTCATGGATTTCCAGCAATGAAAATATCAGAAGAAGACTCATCAGGTCCTGTATCACCATTTTGGTGCCACTTTTGATATAAACGAACCACACATCCAATGATCCCGATTATTGCAGCTAATACAGCAATTATGGAAACAACAATTGTCACAGCTTGATTATCTGAAACATCTGTTCCTGAATATACCATGAAACAATAACAAGAAACAATAAGTTAAATATCTTCCTGGCATAATTATCTGCATCAAACTGTGAGACTTTTACAAGATTCAAAACATTTCTCTCCTGATGTCCTGGAGCATGACAACAACTCAGATATTTTTTTGTTGTCAAATAAACTTCAAAATAGATTTTCTCAGGAACTAATACGAATATTGAAAAAAACCTCACAATTTTTGTTTGCCTATTATCTGCTAAGTGATGCAGTCTAGTTTGTTTGGAGGTCCACAGTAATGTGGATGCCACTGGTAATTCATGTATTAAATATAAGCAAACACTTAAACTGCTTAAAGGCTTGTGCATGCCTACCAAAACATAAAATTTGTTATTTTCGTAATCTATTCCTGATAAGCTTTACAGTGATAATTATAATTTTATTCTTTCCCGTGGTTACTAGCTTTAAAAGAATCACACATAGGACAATTTTTCCAGAAGGCACCCTAGTTTGTTAAAAGATTAGATGATTTTGAGATGCAGTTCATGGGAATCATTTCAAAATGAATAGTCTAGTACACAACAAATGTACAGAGTATGAAGTAAACTGGCATTGTGACATTGTTGTGGTGCAGGGCAGTCAAAATATCTACACATTTTTGCTTCCTTTTTCTAACTTGTGGGTATCCAAAGTCAAGAAACCAGTGTTTATGGGAACTCTGATGTGTTCACTCAGTCAAGGGGAGACACTATCAGTGAGTGGTAATTACTCATCCTAAACTTGCCTAAGTGTGACACTATCATCTTGGAATTATCATATAATAATAACTACACATAAACAGTGGCCAGGCTTTTTGCAGTTTATACTGGCCAATCCAGCTGGAGGCTGTCTCTTACTCATTTTCTTAGCATAAGGTGATTGTAAGTGTTGCAGCCTAACTACAGTCCCTTAGCATGAAATACCAGTCCATTGCAGGGTTACCCCTAGCATTTTATCAGTAAGCTAAAGACAATTTGCTAAGTACAGTCAAGCCTCGATTATGTGGATTTGTTGGGACTGGATGGAATGATTGCATAATCGAAAAAGTGAATATCAATGAGCCAAAACAAAACTGAACACATATAATTTAAATCCTAGTGCATCTTTGTTAACATCTGCCAAAATCATTTTCAAAAAGTCAAAAGAGCTAACCATTGCCAATAACATTTCATCACCTGAAGTGTTGAAAAAAATTAGTTTAATTGTTTCAAGCTACTACTGTGTTTGCATGTCACTAATTTTATCCCTCTTTGAAGCCCCATTAATGAAATAGTGTCAACATTGCTTCATTACATTATGCTTTGTTTGATGAGAAAAAGTTATTACAGATCTCAAATGTGACTAATTAATATTCATAAAAATCATCAGGTACCAAAGGGGCTAGTCCCAGATATTTGAAAAATTGTGATAATCGAATTATCAAGGTCTGGATAATTGAGGTTTCAACTGTGTCCATTTATACTCCTGAGTAGAAACAGAGTTAAGGTATTGTGAGGGGAAACTGTTTTGTCCAAGAACAGAACACAATGGCCTCAGACCAGGCCTCAGGTCTGGACCTCTCAACTTGGAGTTTAAGGTAGTAAACACTAGGCCAAACCCAGTCTCTCACATGGTTATTGTCAGTGAGTCATCAAAAATTCTCAGGTTGACAATTTCCCAAACAATTCTCACCACCTATCTGTCTGAGATTTAATCCACTTTACACAATTTTACCATACCTGTTGGTGGTGTATTTTGATCACTTTGAGATGAAATACTTAGTGTAGAGCCGACAACTGAAAGAAAGAATAACAACTTTTGCAACAAATAAAACTTTTCATGACATGGAAAAGATTATACAATGTAGGATTTCTGGCTATACAGTGTACAATCAATTGATTTTTAAAAGTTCCCACTTTAATTGTTTTATCCTCACTAAGATAGCTTATAGTGACCAAAAATATGTTCCCAGTTTTCTGAAGACCACAACAGAACTTCTGAATATTTCAGGGTACTGATAACATTTAGGCTTGCCACTTAACCCAATAAAAGCATTACTTTTAATCCACTTCACACAATTTTACCATACCTGTGGGTGGTGTATTTTGATCACTTGGAGATGAAATATTTACTGTCAAGCCAACAACTGTGAGAAAGTCAATAACAACATTCACGATAAAATAGGACTTTTGATGACATGGAAAAGATTTTACATTCTAGGATTTCTGGTTAATATACAGTGTACAATCAATTGTATTTTAAATGTTCCCACTTTGTTTTATCCTCACTAAGATAGCTTACGGTGACCAAAAATAAATTCCCAGTTCTCTTAAGACTGTAATGGCACTTTTGAATATTTCCAGGGCACTGATAACATGCAGGTTTGTCACTTAACCCAATTATAAGAATTAACTTTACAATAAATGGTGGTTGAGGGGCTAGCAGTGTTGTGAACACTTGGAGACATCTTAGGGCTAGAATAATGCTGTTAATTTCCTTTCTGAGATCAGAATGTTAATCTTCCTTAATTTAATTTACCAACACACATTTCCTTACCAGCCTACATGTCTGTCATGAGAATTTGGAGTTATGTTGTTACCTCCTGTTAAAGGGTGTTTAACTACCAAGACGATTGATTGTTAATTCTCCTCTCTAGCTGCTACGCATTTTATGTAAATTAGTTCCAATAATTTGGTTTGAGATCAAGATTACAACTTCTAGCCAATAACATTAAGTATTTTCTTTGTACCTTGCTGAATAATGTATGGGTGTTGTATTAATGACTAGAATTTGCACACACACACGTATGTATCTATGAGTTTTTTACATTAAAACTAGAAGTCCATCTTGAAGATTCAAGAGTGTGCATTTGTTTAGACTGGCCACAGATGTGTAGTTTATATCTACCTACAGGTATCACAGGGAGAAATTACATCTTGACCACTTCTGGGAGTCAAAGGATCAAAATTGTGAGGAGGGCCCTTATAATGATCTCTCGCATTAGTAAGTAGTGAATTTAACAAGCAATGATTCTGCAATGAAAAAATTTTAGACTACCTGAATTTGTTGGTTCAGAAGTGCTGTGAGCTCTTGCTTTCACTTGGTTATCAAGTTTTCAAGGGAAAAAGCAGAAGTGGAAAGGAAGTTAGCAAAAAAATTAATTACACTCTTAATTAGAAGTAGATTACTGAAGAAAGATACAGTCAGGAAGGACCAGGTTTTTCTTTCTATTCAACTTAAATCTATAACTGACTAGTATCCCTTCCTACCAGCACCATGCATTTTGTTGCCATGTACCTAGTAATTAAACATGCTATTCATACAAACTTGACCCTTTCCCTTGGCTGTGAGTGACCAAGACAGAATTCCTCCTTACCATAGCAATACAATATCAAACAGTAAGGTGATGAGAATAAGGCAAAATATCAGTTAACCCAACTCCAAATTCTCCAAACAAACATTGATTCATAAGAATTGTATGGCAGAGTAAGGAGACAATCAGACTATAATTATATACTATCACAAACATTTCTTTCTTGGTTCACATAATTATAAGCCAGGGTCAGAGGTTAATGAGGATTAAATACATGTTCCAAAATGTTATCATACCCAGTAATTGGTGGCCTAACAATGCTTTGAGCACTTGAAGTTGAAACAAATTGAAACTACATGAGCAGTCATTTAAGAGTCATTAAATGCCTAGTGTCTAATCATCAATTTATCAAAAATAAATATTTATTAGAGAGTATAACCATATTAACTAACCTTTTTCTATGGTTACACGAAGCCTTCTTTTGTCGGAGACATCATTCTTATACCAACTAAATAAGTGTTTTAGAGTGTAGCAATCTGTATAATTAACATGATCCTTTCGTTGAGGTGGTATCTCCATAGAGATATGAGTGCTGTTACAGAAAAATTTTGCTTCAAGGCAAAATTTCTTTAAATGTGTTTTCCATGTTGGATCACAGGATATGCATGTTGATGGTCGCTCCATTACCCCAATCAATTCTGAAAAATGGAAGATGCGATAGCCTCTAAACTTTCTTGTGGAGTCAAGAGTGTTGCGCTTCCAAGTGATCGTAACATTTTCACCTTCAACAATCCTTTTAACAGTCCAGGGCACTAAAAGGAAATAAATTCCTTATAATAAATAACACAGCTAGACCAAACATAATGAATAATATACAGGCACAAAAAAGAAACAGAATCTGGTTCCTTTAAAGGATACTCATAACCTGGGAATCTAATTTAAGTTTCATTTCTAAGCTTTATTTGATTTAATTGTGATGAGCTATATTTCAACTAGGTCTATCAAGAATCCTCACAGAAATGATGAAAACTCATGAAAATATTTATTGTTTGTACCATACAAAACGAAGGGTCTAACTAAAAATTATTACTGAGCCATTCACAAATTTTTTAATTTTGGCAAGGCAAACATCTTTTTGAGGTAAAAATTGGTTGCAATGATGATTATTAAAGTGCAGCAATGATGATTATTAACATAGTGTACAGAAGCATAATTGCAAGCCTTCAACACAAAAAGTTCTTCGGTAGTAATTTTTTTTCTAGCTCATCACTGCCACTAATTTGAGATGAAGGGAACTTTACATTACTTTTTTCATTGTTAGTTTTGGAAAATTTACGTTTTTCCTTCACTTGTGACTTGTTACATTGACCTACTTGTTTGCAATTATAAGAGTTTTCTAACGTATAGATGAAACCCCAAATTATAATCAGAAAATCATTTTTCCCCTCACAGTGTAAACACATTTCCAAACAGAAATTTGACAATCAATAAAAATATTGTCATCTACATTTCAGCCTGATGCATTGCAACTTATGGTGTAAGCTTTGAAATTGGTTTCATGGGTATGACTGAACAATTACAATTTGCTGGAAGTAAAAACTGGCAGTAACCCTCACACTCTCACTAGTTCAATACATTATAATCATTAACAGACTTAAGTATACAGTTAAAGGGATAAATAACACCAAGAAAAAAGGAGATTGTGCAAATTATAAGAAATGTATACACAGTAAGGATTTCATTAAGAACCTTGAGTTACTTTTTTTTTTTTTTTACATATATTTCCAACTGTATCCACAGTCAGAGTTAATAGATATAATTTTTGGGAATATCTTTCTTTGTAGGAATAACCACATGTTATGAAAATATTTTAACAATGCTAGACAAAGTTAATTTGTAAATTTGTTAAAGCATGCAGGTTTGAACTAAATCTACAAAATAGCATTAGCAGTCCCAGAAAGTAGTTCATCAAACATTGCATACGGCAAAGGGGAAATTTATGTATGGCAAAACTTCAAAGCCTTTAAATCTTACCAAGGGCAGAAGGTTGATATGTGTTGAATTGCAAGGTCAATTGAAAGAGTACATTTATGTGAGTAAAGATAAAAGAATGCCCAGGGTACAAGATCTCCACAGGGAAATCAGATTTCTCTCTGTCCAAAACTTACATCTTATGTTTCACATCAATGTTTTCTTCGAGTGAGAATTAAACTACTATATCAATGAAGTTTTAAGTTAGTGTACGTACGTGTACTAATGAAGTGATATGAAAGTCTCAAGGTTTCTTGTTGACTTACCATGGCCACAAGAGGTATTTTTCGCGACATTTGATTGCCCCATTGCTGATGAGGAAAAAGGTTGTAAAATGTGAGTAGCTAATCTTAAATCCCTGTACATCAATGTTAGTTTGTCGTTTCACGAGGCTAAATTTCCCTTAAATCGGTGGGAAATAGCCCATGATACCTAGCGTCAGGATTGTAAAAACTTATTTCTTACCTTGAAGGGCCATTAAAACCAAAATGGTGAAACAGAAAAACCAAAAAACCCTAACCATGAGCAAAAACATTCTGAAGGTAGCTGGCGAATTTGTTACAGCCTCGGACATAATTTGCATGTGCAACATATCTACAGAGTGCAGAAAGAACCAATGAGAATCAAAAGATTCACTCACATGATCGTCTACTGTGACGTCATCGCGACTTCTTTCGATGCTTAAGCCTCAAGTAGACAACGAATCCTTTAGCTGAGGAAAGTTTTAAACTTCAGCGCTAAATCTTCTCATGGAAGGAAGCAAGAGCAATGTAATAGTTTCTTCGCATGTTGATAAAAATCGTCCAAGATAAAACGGGAAAAGGATGATGAGAAAGGATGATGAGAGACGACGCAACGTACGTCTAACAATTTTCAGGTCGAGCCCAAAGTTCCTTAGAAAACCCACTCGCCCATTATTCAACAAGCCCCTGAAAAAAAGACGATTTGTCCCGTTGAATTGATGGGGGGAGAATGAAGGTAAAGATTATGGAAATGGAAACTTATTTGGGCTTCTGACTTATTCAGAGTTTGCTCCATCATAAGCAGAATGAAATGAAGCACTTGACAGGAACCGCGGAGGTCGACCATTTTAAAGTGGTAGGGCTAAAAAATCTGGCCAATACAAGCAAACGCTGAGGAAGTATTCGCCATTTATCTTGAACAGCTTTACCGAGCCTTTGACTTGAGGCAAATGTGTAAGAGTAGTAGACGCGTTTTATTATTTTCAAGTACTAAAGTCCTTATGCTGTCCATCTCAGCTGGAGCCCTAAAAAATAAATCCCAGCAGTAAAATTGGTAGGGCTATAGCCCCACCAGTCCCTCCCCCTCCGCGGTCCCTGCTTGAGCAGATTTTTCACAGGAGCAAGTTGCGAGTCGACTTGGTGAAATTGTTGGAATAAACGCTCTAACCCAATCGGGTACCCCAAACAAAGGGTGTGGAAGGCGAAGTTGATCACAACACCCCAACGTGGAGCTGCTAGTTTTTCTCCAATAAAACTCACCTGATCACTTTCTTCAGTAAAATAAGCCATAGCCATTCTTGCTTTTTCCTTGCTTTTCAGAAAACATATGGGATTAACAGCCTCCTTTGATCCCATAATGAACCTGTGAGCAATCCCCGCGTTGTTACCGATTTGTCGAATAGTTTCAAGCCTCTGGAAATTGATCAGAATGTAAAGGTCTCCCTCATCGGACAAATCAGATAATACTCCAGCTACAGAATTAACAATGACTGTGAATGTATGGAAATCACATATGTGAACTGCGGTTCAGGAAATGTAAATGAAAGTAGTTTTCGCCATAATGATTTCTCAGTAATTCTCTGCGCATACTGTACTGCGCATAACAATAACGTGATAAGGCGCTTTCCAAGAATACAATAGTCGTTTCCGTCCCCTCTACTAACTATGTTTTCAGACAGTGGAGCAGTTAAACAGATTGATGGTCCTGAACCATTGAACGAGCGCGGTGACCTATGTTTATTACAACATGATTTTAGTGAACAAATTATTTCTTAAGTCTGAGGAATTAAGCAAAAATTTGTCGAAGGGTAAAAAATATATTGGCAAAAGCGTGCAGGAAGCCCGTTACTCAAGAATGTAAATTATGACCTTGCCGACTTGAAAGTAACGACTCAGTAACTTTTTTCATCGACTTCGATTACAGTTGCGTGATTTTTCCACAAATTGCATATCAAATTGTTCCATACGCTCGAGACTTTCTACCTATCAAGTTTTTTGAAATGCTACTTAAAACTGAAACCCTTGCTTCCAGCTACCGCAAAATGTATCGTGAACTGAGAGATGACGCGCTTGATCAGTGCTAGTAAGGCATAAATGGCGGTATGATTGGCCCATCATATCTTTTAAACAAGTACTGTGACCTGTCTTTGTTATTATATTTTTCGAAACAGACATTGGAAGGGAATATTTAAGGAAAGTTAAAAAAATATTGTTCGACGACTTTTTTTTTATTCTGAGGAATCGCCTTCATCAGCTTTGTTGAAATATTTCTCGCGCAATCATGAGTAAAAGCACCTAAAAATTTTGGTTATGCACGCGGGAAGAAAACATGCTAGGTGATATACTCTTCAAAGACGGAGTTCTGTTTTCGTGGAATCTTATTTTACGGCAGCGGGCTTGTTCTCCAGTTGACGGGAAGACAGATGAGTTGATTTATTCATAATTATCATTCATTTCTTTTTTTTTCCTTTTTTTTACCTTGAATGATGAATAGATATTTTAATTCGATATTTATCTCAGGCCTCCCCCCACCTCAGTTGTAAGCTCTCTACCAAACCACCGTGGTAGATAACGCTGAATGATAGGAGATGACAATTGTGTCGACGAGTACATTAATATTTTAATATCTTGCAATGATACTTCAGCTTTGTACAAAGATGCAGCTGGCCTTTTAGTCTAGCGGCAAACTTTCTTCGCAAACTAGGGAAATCTACCTTAAATTACTAGAGGGTGTCATCGGCCAGAGACTCGGGGGTGTATAGAGAATATGGAAAAAAGGCCAAATGGTTATATGCTTACGAAAAAAAATTCAGTTTCACTGGCGTGTCTTTATACTTACTACCTAGTTTGTTGATCCTACATCGTTTTCCTAATTTTTTGACGGAACGAGGAAAGTAAGCTCTGAAGAAACATTCTATTTTGCAAACCTCTCAGAAGTGTCCTTCAAAATTTAAATCGTTCCAGATTTCTACTTTTGATATCATTGTATTTTATCATTATTACTGCGTTGTTTCTTCAGTTCAGCCGTTTAATGAATATATTGTTTGCAACTTTGAATTAGCAAAGTACAGCAATTGAAATGATGTTTTGTCCACCCACTCTCACCAAACTTGTTCTGTGCGCACGGACTTGTTCTGTGCGCACGGACTAGTTCTGTCTCCGTTATCGCTGCTGTAAATCTTTCATACTTCCAGCAGTTATTATAATCTTTTTTTCCTTTTTTTTTTTTTTTTTTTAATTTTTAATTTGCTTTCCTTGTAAGGTTGTGTTCTTAAGCGCCAACGTTGTATCTGGAAAGTTAGCTTGTGAGCAGTTTTGTTAGTGCCATATTAGGTCATAACAGACACCTTACTCATCGTTTGATATACGGACCAATAACACTTCCCTGGGTTATGTTAGCCCACTACGATTTATGTTAGCCCACTACGATTTATTATCCATTCGAATTCATCTGTCCTAGCATTTGCTTATTAACGATGTGCTCTCCATCGATCCACATTACATAACGGAGTCATTTTCGGGTGTCTTTCAAGTAAGGATGGTTCACCCAGTCAAACTTTGTTTGTCACTGAAACGGCTTCAGTGTCCACTATGTCTGGCCACGTCAATAAATGCCTATAGTTTATGCTTATGAGTATGGTCTGCAGACAGGCCCTTGTGTTTCCATTTCTGATTGATTGAGGAGTATTCCAAGGTGACGCATCCATTTCTCTACAATCTTGGTCCAACGAAGGCGTTGGACCACATTCACGATGGCGTCACGTCGTTTCACATCATACTTTCGTTGGTATAGTTTGATGATGGTGGTGAGGATCCGATGACGATGAAGATGATTGTTGCGTATGTCTACTCCACGTGTTGAGTCTCTTTTTGCAACAAAATAGTTTCCTGAATCCTTTGGAGAACTGATCACTGAGACACCAGTAAATGATAGGGTTGACACAGCTATTGATGAACGTAATCATCTGCATAAGGCTGAGTAAAGCGAAATAGTAATTCGGTGGTGGTCCTAGAAAAACAAGAATATAGGTCATTGATTCGCAAACTTGAATAGATCTTTAGCACGCTACCGTAACATTTATAAGCAAGACTCTGACACAAATAATTGACAATTCTGCTCTCTCATGCCCTCTGGCACCCTTAGTCAAGCGAACAGTTAGATCGCTCTTTAACATGTGAGCTTCGTTTCTTTCACATATACGATGAAAGGAACATTTCCACCATCCCCTCACACAGCTTTTGCAAGGAAAATCAAATGGTATTATTAGGTACCTGATAATCCAAAGTCAAGCCATAAGAAGGTGGCATACGTGGGCAACATACAAATGGCATAGCACAAAACAACAATGACCATCATCCTTAAGACATTTCGTTTTCTTTTATGGTTCTTGGGATCCTCTGTCACTCCACTTGAAGACGAGTTCTTGTCACGATCGTCTCGCCACAGTTTTAAAATCATCCTGGTGTACGCTGGGGCAATGAATAACAACGGGAGAAAATAGCAGAAGAGGAAGAGAAATAATGAGTATGCCTTTCTGAGATCTTCTGAAGGAAACACTTCCATGCATCCCAATGGTGGTGCTTTTTTGTAAGCTCCCACTTCAGGCAAAGCAACCAGAAACGAAGACATTGAAACGATTGCTATTATAAGCTTGGCTTGAAATTTTGAAAGGGGTGGTGTGAATGGTAGGCAGATTGCGCGGTAGCGTTCAATTGTAATGGCCACCAGAGAACCAGTGGATGCACTCAAATTCATAACCTGCAATGCTGAAAAAAATCGCAGTACGATGAGGAGATTTTGCTTGGAAAGGTAAAAAATATGGATCTAAAGAAAGACAACTGGATTTTGGATGAGAGACACTCAAGTGAAATCTTGTTTTAGACTGTAACGGAAGTACATTCACCCAAACTTTCACTCCATGCATTCTCACTCAAGAAACATCTCCTTTTTTTGTCTTTTTCATTGAAATACTTATCTGTTCACCATTATGCTTATAATTATACTCGGCAGGGCCTACATGGTAATTAGCCAAATAAAGGGTCGACAAAGCTATTTGTCAAGTGGATCTGTTAACAAAGAAAAGCTAACTTTCATTTTTGTCCTAACCATACTAAATCTGATTAGATCTTTAAAAATGCATAAAGGTGTTAATAGCTAGCTTAACGTGGAGAGCTTTAATTTTTTCCTTTTTTAAATCCCTCTTGACCATCTCAATACCAATTGTCGTCGACTGCATTTCCGACATAACGTTTCGGCTACTCATGTGGGGGTAACGAACCCACGCCAAGCTGGAAAAGCAAAGTGAATTATTGAATGATTACAGGAAGTCCACTTACTTGGCATTGTTTTACACCAGAAGAGTCCAAAAGGCCATGACTTTAATTGATTATAAATTAGCGTTAACGGAATGTTGAATAAGCACACCAGGATATCCCACACGGCCAAGTTCACTAAAAACAAGTTCATAGCCGTCTGCATTCTTTGGTTCTTGTACACCACCGCACAAACCATTACGTTGCCGATAGACCCTTCCAGAAAGAAAATAAAGTGAAAGGAATGGGTTAAAGTAACTCATCGTAGAATTAAATAGACAGGGTGTATTAGAAACATTAAAAGAGATTCAACGTAATTTTGAGGGAGTGTGGGTTCTGCTACATAATGATAAAGATGTGCAAAAGATTTTTGATCTTAACGAGACTTTCATCACTGATGAGTTAAAGGAACTTAAACTAATTAAAGTTGATCACATAAGGATTTTTGCTTTAAATACAGTGTTTCATCTTTCAGCTCCTGCAGTCAGTAGCCAAAAGATGAAACTCTTTATTGTTTTTAATGCATTTTAAACTCATACTGGTATTAGGAAAGGCCAGCTTTAGGTAAAAGCTGTAAGTGACCAATCTACATTAGTCTAGTTCCTCCAGCTCATCAGCAATGGAAGTCTTTTTAAGACCAATTATCATGAGATTTGATACATCGATGAATGGCAACTCAGGCAAATAAAATGTATTCGTAGCAAAGAAGTGCAATCGATTTTTGCTTCCGCACTTAGCCGAAGTACAACGCAAAGGCTCATAGAGGATAGTAATAATTTTCAGCGAAACGGCCTATGTTGGTTCTCAAACGGGTGAAGAACAGACGAGAACTGGGGTAAAGGAATCTTTTAATACCGGGAAAATAAGGAAAAGCTTTGAAAAATACGATTCTAGTTAAAAAGAGGCAGGCACAAGGTGTTGAAGCGTACTGACTAGCACTCTTGTAGCCGCTACTGAAGCAGAGCAAAGTTACAATTAAACCATGCTTATCGCTGGGTATCGCGTCATTAGGCTGTATAATTATGTTACAAGTGAGTGGTTTAGATAGCACTTAAAAAGCTCTCTAGAAGTGATCTATGTTACACCGCGAGGAAACTAAACTTGACCATCACGTTTGTGTTTTCACCGGAGACATAAGAAATCAGTGCCGAACCCGGAACAAGCTGTAATTTTTGTTAGATTTGACTTCCACATTTGCTAATATTTACTAAACACATTCAAAGTTGAAATAAATGACCCTGAATATTTACACTCATGGTATTATACAAATGAACCACTGGGAGTCTATGTATTCAAAAAAATTTTAATTCAAGACAACTGTCGTTCATTTCATCCAAATAGACAATTAGAAAGGAGCATTCCGAGACATCACGACGAGACCCGGCCTTTTGTAGTCTCGTAACACTGTGTACTGATCTTGTCATCTATACGTCAATCCCAATTACTCAAAGGACCTTTATCAAAGCCTAATTGCGTGCTTTTAACTAAACGTTAGACTTGAGTTAGGAAAACATTCGAGCAAATAGTTCACTTCCGCGTATTTTATGATATTTTTCTGTTGCCTGGCGCCGACTAAAGTTTGCCGCCAATTATGCTATAATTGGTTTATATCATAACATTTTTAGAAGATAAATATTTTTTGTTTAAACAAGTTGAATTGATTAACAGTCCACCCCATTTGCTAATAGACTGACGTCGTGTAAATTTTTTGTTTTTCTTTTGTTCTTAATAACAAATCCGTGAAATCGACTTGGCACAGTAGTGTTCAACGATGGCCACAGATTGATTACTTCTTGATACTGTGGTTATAATTAGTGTGAGGATTGAAAGAGACAAATGTAACTTGGGTTAAAAAATAGGAAAGTTTACGGCTTTGGTCAGTAATCATGAACCATAGTTTAAGCTTTGTAAAACATTTAACGCATAGTTAGTACTCAATTATCGCTCTGTAAAATGTTGATCAGACATCCACGGAGCGAATGGAATGTGGTTTCATTCGCATTCGCAAAGGATTTGGGAGAAAATACGTCAAGAAGTTCTCAATCAATTTCGACAAATTGTAAGCAGGAAATGGGAAACAAGCAACCACTTATTTATCTGAGCGTGGGAGAGCACCAATTATGACGAGGTCTCGTTTACTATCCTTCTGTGTCGTGCTTATTGACTCTTTTCTGCTCCTTTGTCGCTTCGCTTTGTTTAAATTGACTTCATGCTGAGCGGTTGTAAAAACACTGAAATTTTTTCACGGTTATGGAAGTTATTATAGGAATTAGCTAATTAACCGCCGGTAAAATTAAAAGGATGCAAAGGACAAACTCTAGCTTATCAGTCTCAAAATCACTGAAAGACGGCCAGTTCTCGCGCCCATGACCTAGTCAAATAATTTGAATACTCTTTCCCCGTTTATGCCAACTTTCATTCGATTCCTACAGGCATCTATGTGGGGATGTTTCAGAACAGAAGAGCAACAACCCCTTGTTGAATTTTGCTTTACATTATAATATATATTGTGCTTCAAGAAATTAAAGCTGATTGAATCGGATAGCTTAGAAACTCACGAAAAATTCTTGAATCATGGTTTACAAGCATGCAGGAAATCAAAATCGATAGATCCGCTGTTTTTGCTACATCTATCAAATTCCACTCGAAGATGTATAGAGACCTTTCATATTGAATTTTTAACTTAACAAGAAGAAGCTCAGAAGTATGGATCTGATTACCCTTTGTAGCAAAAAATTTGCATTTCATTTCAGATTTTGGACAAACTTTTTCTCGGCCCCTAGAACAGAACAATAAATTATGCTAAAAGCTTTTTACAGAAAAGGTACGGCCGTGGGGTGGTTTCATCCACAGAAAACATTCCCAAAGATGACCTTCATGTTAAGTTGAGTATTGCATGTACAGATGGCAATTAAGCTTTGCAGGTTTCCTTACCTACGAAAACAATAATGGCTCCAATAATCCAGCGTATTGTGATGACCGACAAAGGATCATAAACCCCTTTTCCTCCTGGTGTGGCTGTTGTGTTCATACTTGTTCCATTACTAGTCTCCATTGCTGCGACAGTCGAGGTGGCGTCCATCTCAGACTAGAGGCGATGTGTTCTGTTTGCACAGCAACATATAAATGATTAATAAGCTAGCCATTACCTGACTGAAAGACGCATACTCAATTGGTTATTTAAAAGAAACGTGACGTACGGAAGGTTGGATTTGATCGAGCGACGTCATTCTTTTGAAACAGATATGCTTAATTTCTCAAAATCACCTAGGTGCTGAAGGCTGGACGTAATAAAATGTCAGCTAATGGTACCTTGAAGAGGAAAGAAGTCACTTAATTTACGACCATTAACTGTTACTGATTAATTGACTAGTAATGCTAAAATGTTTTCATGCATTGGGACGCGCAATGGCCCTTTTCCGTCAAATGATTGACGAGTGTTTACATACGATCAGGTCGATCACGATCGCAAACACAGAATAAGTCTGACATTAACTTAAACAAACTTTTCCGTGGTCCGAAGACCGTGCTTGCAGTCATTTTAACCCTGTACTGAACGGCTGGAAGCGAGCTGAAAGTTCTCCAAATTCAGCAAAAATACCTCTCCTTCCGTATAACACTTACTTAGTTCTCACCCTCCAATCGCACACCGTGAGGTCGAAGTTTTCCGCTGGAGAATGTTATTTCAATCCTAATTAGAAACTCTGCGCTTTCCACTGAGTTGATTGAGTTTGAAACGTACCAAACTAGATGACGTCATAACAGGAGGTAAAGAAAACGCTCCATCATTTCCTTTGTAATGCCTCTTTTTATTGCAAATACCGAACACAGTGGGAAGAGATAAGAAGCGGGATTTAAAGAGAGCGCGTGTGGTACCCTCTGGAACGTCCGTTTCACGATTCTCTTAGTGAATATGTCAGTGGGTTTAAGACAATGAGTCCGATGCTCTTAACCGAAATTATAACCCATCTTTCAAGTGGTTTCATTCAATGCTTGCATTGAGCTGTGAGTTGTGATTTGCATTTGTCTGTTCAACAGGGATGCAATTACAATGGTGTTAATCTGTCTTTAATAATAAGCGCTTTTATGCACGAAGAGATAGGTTTTGCTTAAACGTCACTGGTTTTGTTTCATGATAACAGAAATATTATGACATACTCAAAAGTGTGACAGGAAGGCAACCTCGTTTTGACGAAAGACTCTATCGTAGATCGCTCGATATTGAACATTTTTAACCAGACGCTTTGTATTCATTGTTGCGGTTTAAAACTGATTTAGTGATAAAACATTTAACTCGAGCTCTTTGCCTCTAAGTGTCCAATACAACTTACTTTGTTCTGAGTAAATGCTTAAATCGTTGACTTCCTTACTTTCAAAGATATAATTTGGTGAGTGCTACCAACATGGTAACTAATAATTACGACGCGAAACACCTATGATTTTTCAGAGTTTCATTCCATATTCGTTTAATTCTATTTATAGCTTTCCCGGTTGGATAGTGCTTTCAATTTGCTTTTAAATCACTATGGATTCATAAGTGTCTAGTACCACTTAACGCAAATAACAGACAGTAATCGCTGGTCATGCGAAACCACACAACGCTAAAAGTAATGATGTCTTCAAAGTCTGCCGACGGGAAGGTATACCCAAAAGAACTCTACAGTATGTCGTGAAAAGGAAACAGCGTGCCACGGAATTTAGGCGTGAAAAGGAAAAACATAATGGGCTGATATGATCAAAAGAGAAACTGCCGTGCTTAAGACACTATTGTGAGTCACTCACTCAAGTTATAGGTTTACTTTTAACCTCTACGACCGAGAAGGGGACCTCAAAATTCTAGAGAAGCGCTGCTTGATTACAAAAGCATGGTATACTAGGTGCATATTTTGTGTAACTTTTCGTCAAAACAAAGTCTTAAAGAGCCTCAAACTCTCTTGAGTATCAGAGGTCAGTATTTCTTTCTTGAGACCACCTTTATGGCTTCGGTTAACGCGGAGATGGAATCGGAATTTTACAACATACGTGTAATAAAACTATTCGTATAAAAACAGCATTTTACTTATTGAAAAAAAAAAAAACCAAAGTTGTATCATTCCTTTACTGATAATGAGAACCAGGCAAAAATGGTTGTCACAAGGTCGAACGGCAGTGCGGGCAACATTTGTTCCGTTTCAAACGAGAGCTTACCTAACATTTTGTCATTTACTGTATTCTGATAGACTTGGTAGCAAGCTAACCAAAATAGACAAGATTATGTGTTGTATGCTCTAGGTAAATCATAGACGGCCGCGCTTCCCAAGAACACCGTTGTGCCGCACGTTATTTTAAACCAAGACAAATGGTGTTGACAGACCTTGATCGATCTGTTGCTGAGTCAGAAAAAATTTACCACATTATATCAAACGTCTTAAAAATAAACTCGTGAGTCAGCGTTTTGATTAGATGATTTTATACTCCCCGGTTTGAATGTTCACGTGATTGTTTGGAACAAACAACGGAAAGAATTATTTAAGATAAAACGTGGGAAACTTGCTGTATTTTATTTCCTGAGCCAAAAATTAAGGGTTTTTCAAAAACAATATCAAAGTAAAGAAAAATTCATTGCAGGAATTTTTTCTTTTAGTCACTGAAACAGTAGATAGTTCACATGCTAGAGCCGAAGATATAAATACTTATGAGGTCAAGCAAAGCAACTCACCAAAACTCCTGAAAAAACTCCCATGTCAATAGCGTGAATTTAAAAACTCAACAAAAGCGGCTGAGTGTATCAGGAAACATAAATATTGAGGAAAACTAATCATTATGCTTCGCCATAATTTATACGTCTAATATTGTGAATCAGCAGCATTGTCATTTTCTAGTAACGTTTTTATTGGGCAGTGAACAATGCAGAACATACAATAAAACTTCCAATTTGCTCGAAGAACTTCTAGGATCTTTTTCGAACCATTTTGCTTAAAAGTATTTTGCAGTTACCTTCATGTTTAGAAAACGAATTTCTCATTTCACTTGCCCACAAAATTTTTAAGACCTAACTGAAAATTTGCAGGTTTGTTGAGAATAATTCAATTAGCTTTTTCAACCATAAGTAGTTAAGTCGCTTAAGAGCTCCATTTAGGACCCCCTTAACTGACACCAAATTTGCAAGTCTCAAAATAACGTTTCGTTACATTGGACGAGTTTTCTTTTGAATTAATTTAATTTAATTTAGTTTTAATTTAGTCCATTTTCACTGCATTAAGTTTTGCAGTGGGGAAGGACTAGAAAGGAACATAGGAACCATTCGTGCTAGTCCACCCTCCCACCCATCCCACCCCAGGGGAGGACATCCATCACACAGTGATCTCGTGTGTGGGAAATTAACGTCTCCTACCCCAACCCTGCAGGAGACGGGACCTCCATTTATTCGTCCCTATCCGAAAAGACTAGAATATCTAACCATTTCTTGATGTTATAGAAAGGCAGCAAATTCTTCTCAATTTTTTTTTTTTTAAGACCCTGAGTGTTGGTCCGGCCGGGGCTCGAACCCTCGACCTCCCGCACAACAGTCCAGCGCTCTATCCATTGAGCTAACCGGGAGGCGGTTAGCTCAATTAGAAAGCTAATGAAAGAAACGTCAACTTAATTAAGTCAGAGCTGCCGGATCACTGCTCCGGTGGGTGATTGGGCGCCAGGCCCTTCTGATCCGATTCTGGTAACAGGAAGTATGGGCCGGAGAAACCAAAATTGAAACCTTCTCTCTTTAGACTAGACTAGAGCTTTAGGCTGTTTTCGTGCAATCTATGTCCTCTGGATCATTTCAATGCTGACATTAACTCCGAAAACCTGTTATGGCATGGCAGAGGTCGCGAGTTGAGGCATTTTTCGTGAATTACTTGCACTGTAGATAAATTTCGGATAAATCTCTTCTATCTTCGTTATCTTACCACAGGCAGGGAGTTTGATTACTATCTGTTGGCGGACCATAAAGTTTAAGACGGAACAAGGACCACGCATCAGGATAAAAACATGCACACAAGTCTTATTATCTTCATAGGGGCGAAGCCGTTTTCGGTTGAGAGATTCTAAGGCTCACGTGAGTCTACCTATATCCACGGCCTAGCATACTTTTAAACTTATAGGCCTTTTAATGGTCCATATTCTTAACTTTAGATAACATACATCATATTTTGATTTTTTTTCGTATGACTCGCAGTTCACAGTCTTCTGCTCCTGAGTTATGGCGATAGAGAAAAAAAATGCCGTTTCAAAAACTGTCGCGCCGCTATTACCACCCATAGAGGAAACACACAAGTTTTTTTTTTTTTTAAATATATAGAACTAAAACATGATAAGTCTTATTGAAAACTTTCTTTTCAGTGGCTTATGAAAAGAGAAATCTTCATCATCCGGTCTCGGAACCCGGATATCGCTAGCAGAAGCAAACTTTCTAGCTTTTATCTTGTTTAATCTAAAACACATGTAGGATACAAGAGTTCCATAATACGCAGAAGACATCTGTGTTGGTTGAAACACGAGCAATCTTTGTGAAGAAAAATGATTAAACAAATGATTTTTTTGCTCCAAAAAAATTAAGATTTTGATATAAAATGTTTACGACTTTTTTGTTTAAAGGTTGTATCGGGTCAAAATGAAGGAACAGTAAGTAAACAGAAACACAGCGAGAATAAGCCAATGACGAGGGCTTTAAAAAGACACTATTGAGACACGAACAGTCCCACCAAAACGACTGTCTGCCAGAACAGTTCTCTCTTATAGGGTATCAATCTGTTTGACAAATTATAATTGCAAGAATATTGATTCTAAAAGCCAGAATATCGATATAATTAACTTGCGTTGAAAAACAAAGGCAAAAAAAAGCACTGCATTGTAGAAAGTATAAGAGCGAAAATGCATTATTTGATCTTGGCAGATTTTAACGCCGATTACAGTTAACCATGAATAGTACCATAAATGAACGATGAATATATCAACTAAAAGCCGCTTGTACAACTACCTGCTGTCAAGAAAAGTATACATCTTTCGGTTAGGTTATTTGAAATTAGGACTATTGGAACTCATCTGTTAGGTGAGAGCGAGTCTGTAAGAATCAATAAAACTGATTTACCTTCGTGATTCAGGCTGTACTTCTGTTGATGCTAGCGTGAGCCGCGGTAATTCACCTAAGCAGTCTTTTCTCCGTTTTGCCAAATTAATTGGGATTCTTGTTACTTAGCCTGTTTTTATGCATACCAGACTTGGTCACGAAAGCAGCTCCTGTTGTTGTACAAGCCGCGGCATACGGAAAGCTTTCCTAATTAAGGAAGGCATCACCCCACAGCAGACAGTAACTCCACACTCTTCCCGTCAATCGTTCCGTCAGTGACTGACAAGTAGTTCTCTACAGCTGCTAAACTAAGTCGCTAAATTGAGGTTTTGAAAAGTAAAGTAAAGCCTTGAAAGTCTCGCCCTTACTGAGAAGTTTTTGTTTTGGTAGCATGGCAGTACAATACATCAGAGTCCGTGCCTGATTGACCCCATTCCGGTAAAGCCAATTTTTTTTTTTCGCACATCGGCAGATAAAGACAAGGACGTTTTGTTTAAATGTTTGCTGAGGGATCAGTATACATTGCTTACAATTTGGTACTCGCCAGGTACTAAAATTTTGTCCAAAAAATATAGAAAATGTCGATGCCTAGAAGAAAAGAGTTAGATAACCTTAGATATGTCTTTAACTCCAGTTCGATGTACAAGAGCTTCTCTCCAACCCGTAATTTTCAACGACGTTATTCATGAAGTATGAGAATCATTTACTGTAACTTCAATTGAAACATTGACAGAAACACACTCCAGATATTCATTTAACCTGGGCTGTTGATACTGATTTTTGTTAAACTATACTGTAAACTACCGCTTGTGAAAAACCGATAAGCGAGGTTATTATCAAAGTTCAAATGGGATCATCAAACATTTACAAACGGGGAAGTCTGCCATCTCCAAGAACACCAAACAGATGGCAGAGCTTCTCTAACTTACGATACAACCAACGTGTCCCAGTCCGGGCAGAAATTTCTCATAAAAATTGTATCCATCGCAACTTTCACCCTGTCAGAGATTTATGATGATGCAACGAAGCAAAAATTTCAAACTCGTCGAAATCGTTTCCTTACTTCTTAGCACCTGCCTGAGAGTGATTTTATGTGGTTATGCGTGACGAACGTTTCAGTGATGCATACGTCTAAAATTAATGCACACGATTAATGATCGCTATTTAGCGAGGAGAGTGGAGTTTGGACAAGTTTATGTAACCTTAAGGCTCGAAAACAATATGCTGACAAGTGACATTCTGCTACAACTTCAACTGATTTCAGAAAAATTTGATCGGTCGAAAAAAAATTAGCTTAAATTACACCCGCACACATTTCAAATGCCACTTGTGTATGGCAGGTGATTATTTTAGCATGGAGACACAGTTTATGATACGTATTTATAAACAGCGACCCCTAAGTTTTCGTTTTGGAACATTGTTAGCATGACCTAGTTAAAATACCCGGTCAGGCAAAGTGTCAGAGTCAATGACAGAGTGATTTCTCATTGTTACAACTATCATCACTGTTGCTACAAGGTGTTTGCGAAGAGTAGGATGTAATGTATGCGTTTTAAGGTGAAGTAGGCGCTTACACCTTAGGCTGTACGGCTAATCTTTAAAATAGATGGCTTGGAGAGCGAGGGTGGCTCTAGATAACAGTGTGCTTTTCTCAAAGTTCATTAAGATTAAAGGCGACTAATTTCATCATGTAATACTGAAATTAACGTACCGTCGACAAAGTTCCTTGAGTTGGACAACGTTCAGCTTACTTAACCCTAGTAAGTGAAAACACATTCGTGTATCCTTGAGGCATGCAGGTGAACAATGCCCGTAGTTCCCTTTCCCTCTGTGTTATATTATATCATATCCGCATCTTGTCCAAAGAGAAAAAAAATGGAGAAATAGCAAACGATGTTTAGTGATTCCCGAGTTGATAACTTCGGCTTGAATGAAAGAACAAAGAGAAGATGAAAACATGTCACCGTCGTATGAAACACCGTCTAGATTAATTGTCAACGAAAGGCCAGATCCTATCGTTAATTAAACAATCAGAAAAAAGGTCATGATATTTAGGGCGGATCTCATAACGTTATTTTTAAACTAGCCAATGTCAGATGGATCAACGCCTTTTAAACAAAAGTGCAGATTCATCCAAGACGAGAAAATAGTAAGTGTTCCGTAAGGAAGATTTATAATGAGTTGTAGCATAAACGACAAAGCCAATGTTATCAGAATTCGATCCATGATGTACTGATGTTTTTTAATTTGCCCTCCTTGTTATTCTAACACTAAGTAAATATTAGTTGGACGGCGGTAAGGCTATCCAAACATGTTAATCGGTTAACTATGATCTAAAACACGAATCGCAAAAGTTGAAAGTTAGTTAATTTGTTCTTATATTCTATATATTCAGTTACCACCATTGCGGACAATGATAGGTTGCAATTGATATTAATTGCTCTCCTAAATGGAAATCAAAATGTTGTCGATGGAATAGTGATTCACTTGTATACATCTGAAGAATGCAAACGATGTATCCTGCCTTATGTCTGAAATTGGTTTCATTTTAGCATTCCGCTGACAATAGCCAAGTAGACAAGGCTGTTGTTCATATTGGTTTCAATTCAGCGCCTGGCAGATAAACTTAGTTAAATAGAGGAACTGGAATCAGTGATCATTTAAAAATGATTCCCATTGCTACCGGATATACCAATCAACAGCCAAACTTTGGTTGACATAACCAGGATAAAATTGCGACTCGTGAAAACGACTGTTATTCAATCACCACGTCAGTGAAACGAGTTATCACGTTATTGAATTAAGAGAATCTCTTAATTAACTTAAAAGAGCGGAATAACCCTCAAATTTATCTTTAACTCTACTTCTTGCCGATAACACTCTGCAGTTTTGACCAATTCGCCATCAATGTGTCAAGAATATCGAACAGGTCTTGAAAGAAAGAGAAACATTTGCAACTGACTAATTTTGCTATTTTCATAGCATTTGTGCGGCTAGTCAACGTCTGAAGCGTTATCGAGTCCAACAACGATCCTTCTTAATACCAAAATCCTCCGCACTGACTCCACTGTATTTGCTGTTATAAACTATATACATAGCTTTGGTGCGTCAGTAAAAGAAGAGGAGAGAGTTTCTAAGATCCCTTGTCAGACTCTCGTAAGGTTTCCTTACTGTAGTCCATGCCGCTTTTATTTACATTGAAGGCTTGGTTGGTTGGTTAGTTGGTTATCTTTATTCATACACGATATGTATGAAAGCTAAAAGCTTGTGGGGTCGTGTACTATAAAATACTACTTAATTAAAATCAAATACAGCAGAACATTAAATAGAATTAAAGCAAATTAAAGCGTATTTAATCAACCAATCACCAAGTTTTAATCAACCAATTAAGTAATTGGTTGATTAAAACTGGATTAATTCCAGCATATCTCTATTTGACAAAAGTTTCTCTTAAAAAAACATCTTTGGAAGAGCATCAAGTGAAGATTACAATCAAGAGACAAAATAATTTTGTGAATCACTAAGCAACCTACATCGTTCAGAATTTCTTCGTCTTAATTCATAGTCTCGTCCGTCTTCCCAGCTATCAACAAAATAAATATCTCATTTAAACATGTTACGAAATCTGTTCATAATTTCTTAAAATTGGCAGTTTCCATGCTTCCCCAGTTTCGATACAGATAAAGAAATTTCACCAAAAAAACAGCCATTGTGAATTTTACAAAATACCCGTTAGATTACAGATTGATAGCTGCAGGGTCCAAGTTATAAGTGATTGGCTGGCTGGCTTGTTATTAGGCTCAGCTCATCACAAGGTACAGTCGGCATATGGTCTTTGTTGGCATGAGGAATTTAAGCCTCAGTATGCGGTAGTATAAATAACAAAAATAGAATGAAAATTAATGATAAACTACCGCCGATGAAAAAAAGAAAAGCCTAGATCAACTCATCCAATAAAAATATGTTTTATCATCTAACACTTGCTTTAATTTTTTAAAACTATTATGATTATTGGAAAACTCTCGCCTTAAAATTAGACATATCATATTTTCATGAGGCTCCTAATACGCGCGAATAGGTTTGACTGCGACTCACTTCAGAAACGCAAATGCTAATAGTGACTTTGAAATTTGAGATAGTCACCATGATCTTCAGCTTCCATAACTAGGTGACCCATGGTCGTCTTTTCTGAGAGAATGTGCACGGGTTGGAACACCACAAATCAGAATGTAAGCACTTGCCACTCTTGCAAGGTAGACAGGATTTTAAGGGTCTCACAAACAAATTTTGCGACGGAGTGCTTGAGAAGAGCATGCCAGTAGTGTGTCAATACATTTTTCATCAATTCAGTTAACTTATAAGCTCTGGCCAACCATTTAATTTATATATTTATTGTTAACAGGAAAAGAGACAATTTTTTCAATCAAGGGATTCTCTTTAGTAGCGTGTTAGTCTCGGAAAAAAAGCTTTTTTGAATTGTCTAAAATCACTGTACACAGCATGGTCAAAGGAGACTAAGCAAAGGTCTTAGATTACAACTGCATGCTGTGTCGTGTAGAAATCTAATGTCTGAAGGTTTTGCATTTATTTTATGAGGTGTGGCGAAAGAGTAAATTGGAAGTTTTTTATAGAATAAGCATCAGTATCACGTTGGGTACTTCCTTTTGGTGTCAAGCCAGCTGCTGTGTTCTGACAGAACTGAAGTTAATTTATCATGTGCTCCCCATTGCTACAAGGCGATTGTGACATTTGAAAATGAAAGGCGTCACGTTTGTCTGAAGAGCATAAATTTCGACATCTAGATTAGAATTTTAGGGAGATGGACCGGAAGAAAGGTTTCAGAGAATGCTCAGAGGATATTTGAAGGCAAATAAATTAACATGGAACCCGATAACGTTGCTCCAGATTTACATCAGCATATAACAATCACATTAAAAGAGAACGGCTTTAAATTATGAACTAAAGCCGAAGGCACTGTTGCCAACCTAAACATCGCGTCCCTTAGACAACTATAATAGTTGACCTCAATTTTGAAAGGTGAATTGTTTCTCACACAGACGCCCCTTACATTTAGGAAACCAGATACATTTTAAGTTACTGCAAAGCTTTTAAACATAGAGCAACAATAATATCGAATAATTTTTAGTCTCGCACACAAGATAAACTGGCAGTCTGACCAAAAACGTTGGAGCATTCTCACCTGTGTTTTGATTCGTGGGCGTCAACAATGAATTTTCTCTTGACCTCAAATGTCTGCTATGTTTTTCTTAGTTGAGGTTGGAAATGTTCTTGCAATTTCAATGTATTATTTAATAATAAGATGTTTAAAATCAAAGGAAAAATTCTGACGTTCTCATAAATTCCGCTTTTGGGTCAGGATCTATTTTATTGGCCTGAATTATTTCTCTTGAGATCTCAATTTTTTTCTTTTACATATAAATTTAAGGTAAGAATGTATGCTCAGTTGATCATCCCGTCATGGAAACTGCGCAATATAAATTCACAATTTTATTTATTATTTATTTATTTTATAAGCCAAAAAAAAAAAACAGAGAACCACTTCCAAGGATAAACACTCACCTTACAAAGTGACTTCGAATTCCTTGTTCACCTCCTCGCGTCTACGTGTGTCTGTGTGATTTTCTCCAAAGACCTTGTCCTTGACTCTTCTGTTTTTGTTATTAAAATCAGGTCAAGACTGTAGGCAAAACAATAGCCATCAATCGATTTTACAGAAAAAATGACAAGTAGGAGTGGTTTTTGTAAAAGACACTGAAAGAACCAAACCTGTCGGAAGAATCAAAGAGGCACACTTTCAAATTTTTACTTAAGCAGGTGATCCGTACTAAGTGTGGTGACATTCTTATCTCAAAGTAGGAAACTTTAGGAGTGAAATATTCATTTAAATGTTGTAGTTTATCTATAATGCAATGCATTCTAAGTGCTTTTATCGCATTAATTGAAGAAGACGCCGAAAGTAATGCTTGTTTGTGTCAAAAATGTGACGAAAATAAAACGGTAGTGGAAATTATTCTAATCTTGCGAAAACTGTTGACGTCTCAGCACTGATAGGGATTTAATATATCAAAAATGTTCTTTATCATGGGATAGCATATAATTATCGGTTTTGCCTTTGATTTTTTCAAACTGTCAAGATTTGGAAGTTTTATTTGTCTGTTGTTTTATGCAAAATCAAGCTAAGTTGTCGTTTTAGACAGAGGGAACTCAATTATACCACCAGGTGGTGAAATAAATGTGATTTCCCATTGAATTTCCTACGGGAGCATTTTCAATTTGGGGAACACGGAAATTCGCGAGGCAGAAAATAAAATCATTTTATTATTTTACCCCCCCTTGATTTGTACAAGGAAATAAGTTTAGAAAATATATTATTTTATCACGATAACCATGACTTCAGCCGCACGTACGTGCAAAATTACTCTTTAAAAAGAGTTCGATTCAGACACAGCTTAATTAGCACCCAATACTTCCGTTCTTCTCGATTTAGCTCCTATTATTGTTATTATAACTAAAACTGAACTTTGTGAGGCAACCATCCCGATAGAATATATTAGAAAGCGTAAACGTTTTCGTTTAGCCTTAAAAGTTTTCGTTTAGCCTTAAAAGGCAAAAACTTATCGGTTGTACTATGTGTTTGGGTATAGCAGTGTATATCACTTTTTTGCATCTGTTTTTACAAACGGAAATCCTCAAAAAACTGTTCTTGTGTCGACTTAGGAAGAGAAGCAAAAATGAAGATCAGAAGATGCTTTGAAGCAAGAAAAGCAAGACAACAATCTTCAAGTACTGAAAATTCGAAATGTTAAGAAGGAAGAGAATGAAATTGTTTCTGTGAGCAACACTCATACTTTGTCATAATCCATATGCAGATCAATAATGAAGTAATATCGGAGATCTCCTCGCTCCAGAACTATGGTTTCTTAATTTGTCACACAAGGCTGTTGGACGATAACCTCGTAATGCCTAAGTCAACCTGTTTGGCTTTTTGTGGTTTATTTATCAATTTGTGTACGTGCTCTTTCGGAAAATGTAGATTTAAGCTATGATGATACGCCGCACTGTCACCGCGCGGCGCCCAAACTTTGTATAACCAATCAGTGCGTTTTACACACCAACCGAGCTCAAGATAAACCTGCCTCTTATAGATGTTTTCCATTGATTGCGTTAATACGAGTCCTCTTTTTGGTCAAATAAGAACTGTTAATGGAATTTCATTTTATCCTACTACTTCTTGTTCAGTGTTCTTTTTTGATTTTAAGAAAATTGTTTGGTGTAGTCATTACACTGCATAGCTTGTCGTTTTAACGTGACAAAAGAGATAACATTTGGAAATCACGGGCGAGTTATCTCCGATGTATCTCAGAAAAGTTTATCTGCACTCGGCTTGGAAACAGTCTGAGTGGTATTGTGATTAAATCTTTCCCTGCTATCATTCCCTAACATACCGATCCTCATATCTTTCTTGCATCCGTTGGCTAGTTCAGTTACAGTCAGTTGATAAACAAAATTGACGGAACGTGACGCTGCTTTGATCTTCCCCTTCACAAGGAAAGCCACAAAAGTTGAAATCATAACATGAAGACATACTCTGGGATGTGTATCAAAAATCTTAAAGCCTCAGGCCTCTTGGTTATCCTTTTCAAGTCAAATAGATTTAAATTGTGATGCACCAATTTGTGCGTGTCGGTACAAAATAAATTAAAATGCAATAAATTACATTGAAGAGTATATCCAAAAAAAGTCATTCGTTCACTGACTTTTATTATTTACGTAACGGAAGTTGTCGAGGAAAAGAAAACAAGGAATATCGTATAAAATTCCGTAAAGGAGAAAAGTTATTGTTCAACTGAACAGCGAAATCCGATGATTCCAGAAAATACGAACCCATTCAGAGAATTTAGATAAATATCCAAACAAGAGGTTATCTAGCTAATCAGTTTTAGCTCTGAAATTTCTGTAATTTTGTGTTCCTTGTCATGTATTCATGAATGAACTGACCTAATATAATGTTCAATATTTCACTCAAACAAACCTCAAAAAGGTGAATATCTTTAAGCAGAAAGGAATAAACATGCCGTAAAAATTTTCCACTACGATATTTTAAGAGTTTTCAATCTTTGGGGAGCATTTAGTTAAGGATACCACGCTCCGTGTTGAATGTTCTGAGTCGTTTGGAACCACTCAAGAGCCAAACGAGGCAATGAAAGAAAACTCAAAAACATGATAGAAGATTAAAATGACTAGAGGAAGGAATCTAACCTTGGGCTGTGTTTGTTCAAATGTTTGAGAGACCGAGAATAGCCGGCTTCTTTCTCCTGAGTGTCAGATTAGTTTATAAACTTCATTGGCAGCACGGCATACATGTTTTATAACGCCTGTCACGAGTAAATATAGCTGCTTTGCATGGATACGCGTGAGAAAGCTTTGAATCACTGTCTGATGTGTTTTAATGACTCCGCGATCTTTCCTATAAGTCATTAACTCAAGTGTTGCGGACTGATGTTAAGTGTTACCACTTAAAGAATAAATACGACATGGAACACTTAAAAAAAAGTCATAGATAAGCGCGATATTTCGGCTTAATTAGGCATTTTCGCCGAGAAACCTTCATCCAAGTATATCCAAATAGCTTATCCTATTACTTATTCGTAGGTAAGAGGGCTGGAGGATGTCGATCGCGAATAGTAGCGGGGAAGTATATTGTCATTGTGGTAACAGTTGCGTTGCTTCAAGACCATTAAAAATAATGACTGAACAAAAGTCGCCATAAATCCAAGGTACTAATAGCATCGTCGATTGTCAGCAATTTTTCTAGCTTTGCAGTTCAAAAAATTTTCCAATTGGTAAGAAATCAGGGTGTGCTTTAATTATACACTTTCTTAAGTACATCTGCGAATAATGCAAGGGAAATGATCGTATTGGATCAAAGTACACATCGCCAACTTTTGGTAATTCCGCCTTGACCATAGTCTGTAGTGAAGCTTCATTAAGAAACAACCCCATCTGGCCTCTACGCATCAAAAAGGACGTTTTGCGGTTATTTTGACGCAGTTTCACTCAAATTCAAACATCCTCCACCCAAAAATGTTATAAATCACACATATCCAGAACGTTGCGTACCATTTTCTCTTTATTTATACATTTTTGCAATGACTTATGATTCAACAGTCACCCGCCGAGAATTTGGGATTAAAAGTCTTCCATAGAGAAACAAATACCTTTGTAAACTTCATCAACCTAACAAATCACATTTGTTGTCAATTTTCTTGAGGAATGATATTGATAACGATAAAAACAATGAATCTCTGAGGTTACCTGAGGTGGAACTTCAAAACAAATTAAACACTACTTGAGTTGACAAACAGGACCGAAATCACTTAATATTCCGTTTGCTCTTTGGTGGGGAAAAATTAAAAGAAACTACGTCTATTTCTCAACAGCAATAAAGCCCTGCAGCAGGCGCTCATATGGTTAAAAAGCACACTGAGTAACATGCAATTATAAATGATCGTGAAAAATTGTATTAGTTATGGAATTGCCAGTTGATAAGACACCTTAATCAACTCACGATTCAAGATGTTTTGACTTTGGCTCTTCTTATTTTGATGAGAAAAAGAGACACAAAAAAAGTTATATACAATATCATAAGTACGCTGAGTCAGCATCGAGCAGTTCGCATTCGCACTCACTTTGTGATTGAAATTTCCCAAATAAAATGATTATCTTTCCATATTGAGCTACGTAGTCTCCAGTCGCGGGATGGTCTTGAAAGGAAATTCCATATTTAGGTATTAGTGACGGGATAATCTTTAAAGGAAGTTATTTTATCGTGGAAAAACAAGTTAATACAATACTTGAGAGGCTACAGGACCCCCCAAACAAGATTGAAATGCATTTATTGTCTTTTAATTAGATTAGTTTTCTGTTTAAAAGAAAAAAAAAAAAGAAAAGTGAACAAAATGATCCTCTCAAATTAGGCGGATTAAAAGAAATCGTAGAAAGTAAAGCCTGTAAAATGGACTTATGCTTAAGCTTTGACATATGTTTCCGAATACTAGTTGTGCTTCACTGCCATTTCAACCACAAGTCCACATTAAAAAGGTTCTTTGTTTCTCGTTGAGGAATCTGATCATGAATAAATGAAACAAATAATACTTTGACTTATGAACGATAACGCATCAAGGAGTGATTCTTTTAAGTGAATACTCAGAATTGAATAGATTGCAGAAAAATTGAAAAAACCGTCTTGAACAATATCAGAAGAATGCACAATCAGCATTAGGCAGCTTTTATGACACCTCACTATTTATCTTGTTATTTCCTAGGATTTCATCCCCTTGTAAAATGATATTGAATTCGAAACCAGTCACTCTCGTAGAAGTGTGTTACCTTTTGCACCCTTTAAACTTGGGGCATTTTTGCGGGCTAGTACTAAAAAAGGAGATATCGAAAAGGGATCTGAAATATTTCGTATCGTGAGCTCGTTACAGCTTCTGGCGAATGGTTATTACTAAAACATCACTCGTCCAGCTTTGTAAAATCACACGGAAAAGCTAGTTTCTGGGGGACAACTTGATGTTAGTAGCCATGGCTGCAGGTCAATTGAATAAAAAAAAAGTAGTATCGAGGTAATAACAGAAAAGAGTTGGCTAAATACGGAAGTCGACTGCAATTACGATAATGCTTGGAGAGTTAACATAAGAATACCCACAAAGGCTGTATGCGTTCACGTCGGTCAGTGTCTTTTCCCGTATTGTACATTGTGGTCTAAGCGACATCGACCTCCCTTGATGGTTGGAATTCCGATTTCAATCGATTTTTTAAAAAAACAAGGTTCCCAGATCAATACTAAATGAATTTCGCTTGTCGTAAGGTCTGTAGGCCGCTCTGACGATACTGGCTTAACTAATCGACTTTAGCTTACTTTTTCCACATTCCTGGGCCATGATATGATTGAGACAAACTCCGACGAAGCTAAACGCAACTAATTTTCAGAACGTCTTCGAGACCACACGTAGTTTTGAGCTACTATTAATGAAGGAAAATTGATGGCAGGTGTGAGGGAAAAGCCGGAATCCGGAATTCCGCCGGAATTCCGCCGGAATATTTCAACAATATTTTTAAATATTTTCGAATATTTTCAAATATTTTCATTATTTTCAATATTTTCTATTTTTTTAATTCAAAACAACTCCGATGATTTTCCGAAGAGCGTCGAGCTCCGAATGAAAGGAAATTACAGTAAATCTCCAGAGATCTAGAACAAGGAATGTAAAACAGCAAACTTCCAATAGAACATACCTGATACAACATCCGCGTACGTTCTTCTCCACTCCCTTTTGCAGAACAATTAATCGACTTAGCGCAAATGCTTTACTCTTTCTTGCTCGACCGTGCGTCGCTATTACGACGCAGTAATTGTACATCATGCTGATAGTGTGATTATACACGTGGCCATACAGTATTGTGATACCTAACGTGTCGCATATACAAGAATTTCTTTTTGTCGCCCTATTTTTATTCAAAATTTAAGTTATTATCTCAAGTTTTAACTCAAAAAATTATTTCGCGATCACTTTTTAGACAATGGCGTCATTACGCATTTTACTGCACGCCAAGTACTCACAAGGCCTGCGTTTTCGATCGTTGTTTGTTCTTCGGACGAGGAGAAAGGAGTGGGGTATCGGGGTGGTTAACTGTCCAACCGGAAACAAACTGATTTGAATTTACCCAATATCCATGCACTTATCACTTGGCTAAGACAAAATTCACCATCAAAAATTCCGTTTAACTAACATAAAAATATATTTTTTAGCGTTTTCTTAATTCCTCATAAGTGTTCGACCATATTCATGAGGGTTCGATTGTTCCTCAGGCCGGATCCTCGAGTAACTTCGGAGTGTATGCACAGCTCGTATACCACTCCGAAAATCTTCGGAGTTGTTTTAAATTAAAAACAGGCCTTGAAAAAATCAGGGATCTTCGGGTAACTTCGAAAACCTTCAGATAATCTTTGGTTAATCTTCGAGTATATTCGGAGCTCGTACGCTCTTCGGAGAGGTAAGCTGGAAATGTTGAGACAATTTAAGTTAGATTGTGTGACAAGTTGGTAAGATAAGTGATTGCGTGGTGACAACTTTTCGCTTGTGGTTTCAGTGTCGGTAATGGGATCAATTAACCGGTCCATTTGTTGGCTGATATCGTTATCTAGGTGTTAGGGTGTGCCGCACGTACTGATAAGATAAAACCTGCCAAGATTTTTTGGTTGCTTTTTTCTATAGAGAAGGATAGAGACGTGATCTGTGAGTATAGTAACTAAGTGAAGAATAAATCCGTGAAGTTTGCGAAGAACAGCCTGGTGAATTTTTGGCATTCGTAATAGAAAACCTGCAAGGTTTGTTGAGGAGGAATGAGAGAGGCTTGTCTTTAACAGAAGAGCTTATCGCTTTCGTTAAGCAGTGCTTTCCCGGAATTGAAATTGTGTAAATGGCACACTGACTAAGGCATTGCCATATTTTCTTTCTACCCTTTTAATGAATAATCGAGATCTCGATTAAAGGGACGCTGACCATGTTAACCTATAATTTGACCAATGATTTGCTGTTTATTATTTAGTTTCACGGCCGTTAAAAAATAGATAAGTTAACAATTAAAAATAAACAAAAGATGAAATAAAAAAGTCGATAAAAAACAAATGAAGCCGGGGGTTCGGTTGTTCCTCGAGGATCTCCGGGTAACTTCGGCGGATGGTTTTCGGTTAATCATCGGGGTATATTCGGAGCTCGACGCTCTTCGGAAAATCATCGGAGATGTTTTGAATTAAAAAAACAGACGTTGAAATATTCCGTCGGAATTCCGGATTCCGGCTTTTCCAGACTACCGAGGGACTTTGAAAAAAGGTCAGTCTTTCAAGTCGAACATAGATATTCAAGTTACGTTAAATTAAGTTGACTGAGAGGGGCAATCGGATTTCTTTCGACAAAGTAGCTCAGAGTGGGTTCAAAAGTATATATTTTATAAATCGTAGAACACAATTTGTGAGGTAACGAATGCCGATCGTCAACGTTTTTTTATGGCCTTACTGATATCATAACTTACATACTGTAAGTGACAATAGCGAAGACAGGGTATGTTGAGAGGAGAGTATTGTGAATTTATGCAACTTGAAATAATTTTACTGGGCCGCGATTTATAGAATTGAGGTAGTGAAACGAAGAGCTGTAACCTTACTGACGTACATTACTAAAACAAACTGCATTAATTTGTAATCAGATATAGTTTATTTGGGGGGAGTTAGGACGTGAGGTAATTTTGAAAGTGTTGTCGTAAATTTGAGGGCCTCAGTTATCTTTGTTGTCATTTTATGAGATCTTCCGAATGATACTATATTATTAACGAAATCAGGCTTGGAATGATTGAATAGATAAGATTCTTTGAAAATTGGATCCAAAAAACTACTTCCATTGGAGATGTGGCTCACTGCAATCCATACACAACTACCAGTATTGTTAGGACAAAGACAAAGGTCTGAAGGAAACAAATCTGCAAAAATCTGCAAATTAATTTTGCTAACGACGTGATGTACTCTTTAAATGTAAAGTAGACAGAAAATACTAATTGAACAGATGAATGAGTTGGCTGACAGATTAAGCCTTACCGTTAAAGATAATAATTTTAATCACAGCGTAACGGTAAATAATTAGTGAAGATATGATCCACACAAAACAAATCTGTAAATGGTAAATAAAATATATGATCGACACTGTACAAACCCTTTGTAGAGATTTGCTCACATTTGAACTAAGTCAAGAATGAATTAGCCACGACGTAGAATATACAAATGACTTCGACAACAATATTTTGATAAGAGCCATTATTAAGATGTTACTAAGGAACTACTTGTCACTTCAGGTTTGATTTTCAAGCAGTGTTCTGGTGCATAACTCTACAATTACAAAACAAAGATCCAACAAGTAACGAGTTGAGTATTCTAAAGACGTTTTAAACATCTGAGATAACGGATCATAGTATAATGAAGATAATGAACGTTTACCTAAAAATAATTGAATGCAGAAAGTGAAACCACATCATTTAGAAAATAGATCCTATGTTGTTGAAGTGTTGCTCCTCTAGTCTGTCATAACGTTTCTATAGCCGAAAAAGAAAAAAAAGACAAAGACAAATACCTTTGGTCCTTTAGCTTTTGGCTTTAAGTAGGAAATCTACGGCCACCGCACACCGAAGTCAAGTGATTTAAGTGTGAACATGTGGCAAATGAGTTTCCTCCAGAGCTATCCGCAACCTTTCATTGCATCTCATGATTTATTGGCAGGAATGCTCTTTTAAAACGTTCACAAAGGATCACCTGATCACGTATCGCTTCCGATTCGACAAAAGAAAACGACTTGTTTTGAAGGACCTGATTCATTTGAAAACTTAGACGTGGCCTTCTGAAAAATAATCTTCGCTGTTTATCAAAAGGGGCCAAGGTTGCGCTCGTGAGTAACATCTGCTATCATTAAGCTGTCTTCGCAACCTTCAGTCATCGCAGAGTTTACTTTACTTTAAATGCCGACGATAAAAGATAGGTCCCTCAGGGCCTTGACTGATAATATTTCTCGCAGATGAAAGCTGTGTTACTTGACTCCTAGAATTGTCAACGACTTACAGATCACGATGGATATGTTAATAACTCACCCGCTATAGCTCGTCCACTTGTCGCTTTCAAGGCAACATAATTTGCACAAAAATTAAAACACAAAAAGCAAACCAAAATAAAAAAATTAACATCAGAGTGAGCGGTGCACATTCTTTTCTTTTTGGTAGTCAGTAATGACACGTATAAATATATACTGCAAAAGTTTTTCCATCCCAGCTGAATTGAAATGGTTAGACCGACATTTAGTGTATAGTCAAAATAGAGGAAACTATGATAATATTTCGTTCTTGCATCTTTAAGAAGTTTGTCTTAATATTTCAAACTATCGAAAACCGTCTTATCCTCTCCAGAATTAACTTTCATATTCCTGAGAAAATTAATGAAGACCAAAAAATAAGTAAATAAACAACAACAACAATTTATAGTACCACCGTTAACAACAATAACATAGTTTTTTAGGACGTCCATAAGGCTACGATCGGGCTGCTTGCCAAAAAAATTAGGCACGCCATGATGAGAACCTAATTTTTTTTTTGAACACGCCTCCTGCTCAACCCTTCGAGTGAACAGGTTAGTTCTGTCAACTTCTTGTATTGCATCTGACGTCAAATCTTGGGGTCAAACCAAAATTTCCAATTATACTAATGAACTATTTCTTTACTTTACCCCCTCGATCTTTCTAACTCTGCACTGCAATACCCCGCCGCTGAGTTGTAAGAGATCTATTTAGTAAGACATCAGTAAAGCATTCAGATATTGTATACAATTCATGATGAAAAGGCTGGTTACAATGACTGGGAGACCATAAACTGGCTGTGACCCAAGAGAGTAGCTTAGTAAGTGGAGGCTAGTCGAAGTTCGTAGACTTGTTTGCTGTTGTTGTTTTTGGAATAGTTTAAACACAAAAGATGTTTGGTACGACGAAACTTCAAGTTTTTTAAAGGATGCAAATGCCATTAGATTAGAGCATAAGTGACTTTTCATTTTTTTTTTCTCTTTGTTTTTCTTGCCGAATGAAGCATCGAGATGGATTAAGTACTAGGGGATTTAAAATCATGACGGAACTTCAATAAATAGACTACTTCCGGCTGTTGTTTCCTACCTTTGCATATACTGGAGAATTGAAGTCTTGTACGTAGAAAAAAATCTCTTGACAAATGCGAGAAAAACTAATTAAGAAAAGCACTTTATTCTTCGTCAGTTCTCTTGTGGTCGAGGGCGTATGCATTCCGATACAAACACCGTATAGAAAAGAAGCATCGGGAACTTGAAATGTAATACTTCATGTTTATTGTTATGTCACGGGAACATTCACGCTTTCCATCACGGTGCGACTTCCGCAATGAGGTCAGAATCAACTTTCGCTCTCCACAAATGCTGCTTCAGCTTCAAGAAAGCACAGAAGAAACAATATCTTTCGATTGGTTATTCTAGCAAAGATAATAATGTGTTGTTTTGGTCTGTAAGCTTCATAGTCGTTTTCATCAGGCTTGGGAAAGTTTTCGGAAATCGTAGCATTTGTTTTGGTCTAAAGCCAAAACGAAACTTCAAGTCTGGAGAGGAGGGTAAAACCAGCGAGAATGAATGAAAATCACGATATGCCGGACTGCAAACCGTTCAAAGTCATCGTTTTCGGCGAAGCAGGTGTCGGAAAGTCCGGTGAGTTGTATGACTTAAAAGCTTTGATCTATAGCTGTTGCTGAACTGGTGCTAAGTGAAAGTGCAATTTGTTATGATTCGATATCTTCTGCAATATAACGAACTTTTCATAGCTGTGATAGTGTTGCGGATAATTGAATCTAACAATCTCAAAGCCTGCAACTTATACTCCATAAGTTTCGTTTACCATATACGATAGAATACCTTGCCGAAGGGATCTTTCATTGTAAGAAACGAAAGTAAAACATTTTACATGATAATGAATGCTTCTTAGTAATTCGCCAGAGGCTGTCACCCAAACTTTCAAACGTGACCTAGAGTCCTTGTGGTAGATTACGATCAAGTTATCTAAATGTAGTTTGCACGCAAGAATTTTGTTTGCGGGGAAAATGCAAGCGTTCCTTTCTCAATAAACTTATAGACATTATGTATTCGCAAAATTTCCATGAAAAAAACCTCATCGGATTTTAACCCTGTCAATATCTTATGAACGGTGTCGAGTAAACATACATTGATGACGGCAAAAGTGTCTAGATTAGCTGTCACTTTCCTAGCCAGCAAGATCTGTTTCAAATTAGATATGACTAAGCCGCAATGAAGAGGAAATTGGAATCATCAGGGTTGTTTTGCACGATTTACACGTTTTTGCGTCAACGACGTGCTTAGATACTAATGTGTACCAATATCTAGTCTTCCTTGGTGGCCTTTGATCAGTGACAAACAAGTCGTAAAGAATGTCACGCTAGCGACTTGTGTGGGTCTTCGTTTAATTAGGACAACAGCCTCCTATGAGGGAGACTACCTATTGGAGGCGAAGCCATAATGTTGTCCTGTTGAGTGGGTGAGTGTAACAATAATATTCGAACGACCCCTTATCTCACAACGAAATCTGCTGAGCGTTACTCGATATTCCTCGGTTTTGGCTTTAGTTTGTTTCGGAACATCTTCGGTCGTTCAGCGCTTGGTGAAGATTTCTTCAGATCGCTTTGGATGTTACTCGGAATTAGCAGGTGATCATACTGTTTCCCGGTGCTACTGTTGTTTGTTTCGGAATAACTACAGCTGAAGACGATAAACATCCCACAATAATTTTAAGATGGCTCCAACAATTGGCATAACGTGTGCGTTTACTTTCTTAGGAAGGCTACAATCACAGGGAAAAGGTTGATCTTGCCAGCCATCTTTCCCCAATAATAAGAAAATGAAACAACAAAAGTAACAGTATCACTGAACACAATAATTTGTGGAAACTTTCTGCCTCGGTACATCCAATCAAACAGATTTTAATTCAGTTCTTAAACGGATTTTTTTAGCCATGGTTACGAAGTTGGTTTCATGGCAATCAATCCAGTTTGAAAGTATTTATTTCTTGCAGTTTTATTGACCATTGAAGATCCTGCTCTCTTGCTGTAAACAGCTACCTTCACTTCCTTAAGAATTTGGAATTCTATGAATGATTATTCAGTAGTAATTCAAGCTGAGTGCGTTAATCGACGGCAAACCCCATAGTAACTGATTTAGGCTGTCTGAAGCCCAATAATGGCGGGCTCCTGCTTATGTACATTTATGTTTAACCAATTCAGTGAATGTTTGAATTTGATCATAACTACTGTGTTAACTATGAAATAATTTTGTAAACCTTTCTGTTTCTAATATGATATGGAGCCAGTTTCAAGAGCTTGTTGAGATTGCTAAAGAAACCATACCACTCAAACACTCACTGAAGTAAAACTTGAGAAGCCCAGCTAACCTAGCTATCCCCATGCCGACGTGGCGACGCAGTATTCGAGTTATTCTATGCACATTTATGCTACCGTTTGCCGCTCAACATAACATCGTTCCATCAGCGTAATTACGTACTAGTCACTCAGTCAGCGTCTAAAATGATGATAGCTACTACTGAAATAAGCTAGAACTTTAAACAGCCTACAACTTTTTCAGACTGGATAATGACTTTGCTCTATAGTTTACACGCTCCATTTGTTGATTACAGTTCAAGCAGAATGAAAAACGTTTGCCAATGTTGTAAGGAGAAACACAATATTTACTTGTAGAAATAGCAGAAGTACTGGCACATTACCTGAGTGGTTATTTGATTCACTTGAAAATGCATTTGTTGGGCTCTCGAGGACTATGTTACTCTTTAAGCTCTTCAAATTTCTAAAACAAGTGACTTTACCTCTTATTCTCTCTGAACTGCGATATTTGTCCTCTATTTGGAATCCACAGGGTAGATTTAAAGCCTTCCTATTGACTTGCTGAGTTAACCGCAGTAATACCCCAATAAACGAGACGGAAAACAAAGGAACTTTTACGATTAGATTTTTTTAGACCAAATAAACTTTGATCAAGACTTTTTGTGAACTGTGTTCATCTTACACATCAGCGAATCAGTTTTACACTTGTTGATTACCCTCTTGATGCCAACGGAGTGGCCCTGAAATTGCATTTTTCACAGTTCAGGTTGTTTTGCTCGTTCTTGACCGAACCCGCTGTTGGCATTTCACCAAGACATGGTCACCTGTTTTCTCTTTTGAAGTTTCCAAAAACATCAATCATTTCGAAGTGCTTAGCGGAAATACATTTTTGCCATACACACACGCGAAATCTTAAACTCTCTATTTAAAAAAAATACTTTCTACCTTGAGACGATTGGGAAATAAAGAGCGGGAGACCTTTTTACAGTGCTTGAGTCTTATTCGTCCGACTGACCCTTTGGATTATGACAATGCGCTCCTGATTTTCTTTAAATCCTCTTCAACTAAGGACATCGTTGCAAGTCACCAGCATACTTGAGGCGAAGCACAGATCACAGCGTGTTACCACCTTAAATACGTGATCGCCATACAATCCGAGAGGATCGTCTATTCAAATCACTTTAGGCAATTGGGAAACATGCCCGAAATGTAGACAGAAACGGGAGAACGGGAAACCTTTTAATCACTGTACGCCTATTTCGACCCAGGAAATTTTGTTCCCTGCTGAAGACAATCGAGAACATCTCTCCCCTCTTAAAACTCAAAGTGGTGCTCCAGGAAGTTGATGAGGGAAAAGTTCCTGAAATTCGTCTTTTCGTGTGCGGTTTTTAAAAATGGAATCATCAAATACATATGCATCAATAGAAAACACTGTCTAATTTGTTTAGGTTCTGTCCACAACGCTGTACTGAATCGTTCATTGAAATGCAGCTCTGACAGCTTTCAATAAATAGTTTTTACGACCCTTTTAGTATGTGAAATCGCTGCCATTTGGACACGATAGCTAGCTAAACAACGATCTCCAAGAAAAACAAAGGCCATATTGTCACAAAATGCAATATTTTCCACACTGAATGGCTCCTGTGCCTACGGAGCCTTATTGCAGCCAGCCAAAAGTTGTCGACTGTTTTTAACCCTAAACAATAATTCCTGATGATACACTTGAAGATTAATGCCAGAATAAACATCATATCGACAGCTTTTTTGTGTAACTACAACTTTGATATCACCCATCTACTTTCACTCAACCGGAAATTCGTGGTTTAGATCCTAAGTAATCGTGCAATTGATCTTCCGATGACTGTTTTTTTTTTCTATCATTATCAAATGCTATGATTCACTAGAGAAAAGTCTTGATTTGCTTATTATCTTGATTTAACTAGAAATATCTATTTTTTAGTTTCATTCTAAGCTTCAGCATTTTTTTTTTTAAAAACGTGACCTGAAAGTGGTAGTCTCTCAACTGGGTGTCTTTTTAATTAGCGAATTAAAGGAGTGGAATGTTTGCGGAGCATTACAATCTCGATAAAAAGACAAAAGGCACTTTATTTAATCTTTGATTAAGATCTGTAAATGATGACAACAGATAGCTTTTGAAGGGCACAGTACAATACACCACAATTCGATGATCTTTTTGACTTGATGTAGTTTCGTCTGCAAAGACGGATAATGTTAACTGCTTATTTCCTAAATCTGGTAGAGTATATTTAGTCTTTGATGAGTTTAAATCAAGATGATAGCCGATCGTCGATCGTCTCGCACGAGAACATGGCTCATTTTGCATGCTTAGTAAACGCATAATGTGTAAACAGTTACCGCCTCTTGATGTCATTTATAACGCTAAGAGTTGTAATGGCCGTGAATAAAAGTTTGAGAGTAGGCTTCACGCATAAATATTTCTGATCAAGGGTGAGGCATAAATAGCAAGATCGAGATCACGCAGTCCCATTCAACGCGGATGCCTCAAGTTAGTCAGGATGAAAGCCGATCTAATGAAAGTGGGTGGTTTATTTTTTTGCGGTAACCTGCTCGTATAATTATAGCTTTGCACTTATAATAAAATTAAGATTTGTGAAATACCTCTCTCAAAAGATGTTACTAAAGAGGTCAAATTTGAATGCCATAAAAGACAGATGGCACAGTGGAGCGAAAAGTCCACACTAATATCTGCTTATTACTCTTGACACAAATACGTGTTTGCTTGTCCAAATTAACAAAATTAGTTAAATTAACACTGAAATCTATTGTTTAAATACACAGAAGTAGCGTTACGTCTTATTCAGTGCCCGCTGCTGCTTTAAGCAATGCTATCCGTTTACAAAGGAGATCTGAAGTTATCACGCAGAGAGGGGTATTGCGTGTTGTTTTCAGTGCATACTTTCATCACGTAGCGGCGTAAAATATCGTTAATTTGACAATCGTTTGTTCACAGAGGTAAAATCAGGCCACGAAAGGACCGATTGAAATGTCCACAAGATACAATTTCAAGTCTTTTGCGTTATTTGGAGTTTTTCGTAAGTCAGTGGGGGTGATGAAAGCGCACTTGACACTCTCACTTGAACTTCAAGTATCAAAATATCCTTTTTTAAAGGGTCGCCTACATTTCCCTCTACAAATAGTAAAATTAAAGAAATGAAACTGCCTGTACGTTTTATCGCAAAGCAGATTCGGCTTTAGAGATATTTTAAACTGATTCAGACGTGCTTCCCTGCATGAGAAACACGAGATAACTTCAAACGTTTTCTCAACGAGGTCGAATGTGAATAGAACTTATCTTCCAATCTGTTCGTCAAAGTGAGAGTCAAATTTTCATCATAATCATAAAGACCGCTGTGATGCTCTCACCATTAATCTTCATTTGCTTTCCAAACATCGTTCGCTACTTTGACGAAAGGTATATCAAGGATTTGAAAACATCAAGGAAAGATTTGATCTAAGTGCAGCAATTACCGGTGATGACCCTGCGGTTGGCGACGTGTACAGATACCCCATTTTGTTATCATAGTCAAAAAGCACCCCTTCCGACAAATCGTTGTTTACTTTTTCATCTTAAGATAAGATGTAAAATAATTTTTTTTTATAAGTATAGAAATACTCATTTTAATGAAGACTTAAGGGCTTCCCTGAAATCTAATTGTAAACTTAAATATTCCTAAGTTTCGAAACGATCACATGTATTTAACAAGGAATTTTTCCCAGATGTGCCAGATGTGAGTTTAAAGAAACATTTCGCAGCGCATTATAATGAAAAGTTATGCCACGGTGTCAATTGTTCTTTTAAGAGGAACGCAAAGCCGAAATGTGAATGCTTAAATCAACGAATACAGCTTTTATAAGGCGAGTTGTATCATTACAAGTATCTGATGACGATGTCAGTTCCTCTTGGTCCCGATCAAGACAAATAATTGTTTAAGGATTGGAGAGAAAACTATACCTTAGCCACATTTCGAATTTCATATGAAAACCACGCGCGCCGAGGCAACAGTTCCGAGGGTTGATATAACAACATAACTATAGACACAACAGCCACTTCATCGCTTGTGCTGACATAAGTAGACTTACCTTGTTCATTTATCTTGATTTTCAGCTTTGAGCATTCGATACGTTTGCCAAGAGTTCTCGGACAGCTATGACCCCACAATAGGTACGTTGGACAGATTTATCAACTGTCAAATTGGATATTAAATTGACAGAAAGATAGACATGACGTAACAGGTCGATAGATGAGATTTATATAAGTTCAATTAGGCGGATTTTTAAACAAATTGAATTAGCGCTTGAAAGCGACGTCCTGTGGAGTTTGATTTGATTTCTTTAGCAGCGAATCTGTACCGAGTGCCTTTCATTGTTTGCTGAAATTATTAATGAAATGTTTGGGAGGTGAATTAAAAAAAACGCTGTTCACCTTTTTGCTGAAGATTTGATAGCTCCCGCACGAAATGTTTTAAACGAGTTCTTCATTGACTCGTCGTTTTCTCCCTTTTGTTTTAGAAAGAATTGGCTCGTCACCTGTTGAGGCCAACAGGAATATGGCAAAATAAAAAAACATTTAGAATAAAATCACTACAATTTATAAAATATTGGCACACCCAAACCACCAACCCAAAACATACGGCTTAGTGAAAAACCCGATGTCAAAGAAACTGCAATCTAACCACAAACAGTCGAAACCCCCACTGTTCTCAAAACAAAATGCCTTTGCAAAATCGTGCTACACAAAAATCCAGAACACGATCCCAGCCCAAAACAGGAACACAAAACTAAACCAAGAACAAAAACACTTTGTTTAGAATCTGAGAACAGTGAAAGTGAAAGTGAATGATTCGATACCTTAATAGCAGCATAGGCTGAATTGCTAAGGTCTACAGTGTTACTAAGGTTGAGATCGGACGTCAGCATTATCAGACGCCTCTGGCAGCCGCTTTAGTCCATTTAACGACCTCACCTTTCCCCCCCCCCCCCCCCCACACACATCCCACCCCAGGGGAGGACATCCATCACACAGTAATCTCGTGTGTGGGAAATTAACGTCTCCTTCCCCTAACCCTGCAGGAAACGGGACCTCCATTTTATTCGTCCTTATCCGAGAAGACTAGAATATCTATCCATTTCCTTGATGTTATAGGGGAATTCTTGTTTACAATATTTGCCTCATTAGCATAAGCAATTCAGTTTCTGATGGAGCTAAGAATAGATCAGTTCTGAATATCGAAAGGTCAAAGTACGATTAACTCGGCCAATCAATACGAGCCTGATGCATTGAATACTTATTGTGCAACACGGGTTTAAAAACTCAAAATTTTATATAGAATGTATGAGCTCATTAGCGCTTTTGCCACCCAGAAATTTTGCAGTTCTTGATGGACTATTTCTCCTTGAATATTACACCCAAAGAGCTAAAAATTTCACCATGTACTAAGGTTTTCTAGCTCTTTAGCTGCCTGAAGTCAATTTGCATCTAACATGCTTCCTTCTTTACGCAAAGCCGTATGCAAATGAGCAAAAATGTAAACAATGACGTCAGCATGAATCCGCCTATAGAAAGGTAGCAAATTCTCCTCAGTTATCTTAAGACCATGAGTATTGGTCCGGCCGGGGCTCGAACCCTCGACCTCCCGCACAACACAATCCGGCGCTCTAACCAATTGAGCTAACCAGGAGGCGGAACAAACGTGCATTTAGTCAGCACTTGTGGTACGACATCTGCATTTTCCCCAGTTTTATACGTTTTGTGCCTTGAAAGCTATAAGAACACTTACCTTTGTTATATTTTAAAGAAGGGAGAAAAAAATACTGAACATCAATTTCTCTTTGTTATTCGTCACGTGGGTAGACACGAAAATTCTTGAGAAGAATTAAGACAGGACTATATCCTCTCTTGGAAAGATTCATTGTTTCTTTGATCATTCGAGATTGTCTTCATGACAACATCTGGTAAATCCAGATAACTCTTTTGCTGTTTTTATATGGTGCATAGTTTTTTCCTCCATGTGAGAAATGTACTCCCAAGATATTTCATTTTGGTACAATGAAATATATGAAGTTCATATATTTTGAACTGCGGTATTAGATACGTATGATGCACGATCCTCGCAGTAGATAGCGCTATTTAAGCAATAGCGAAAATCAGACCTGAAAAAAAGAAATCAGGCCTGTACGGGACTCGAACCATTGACCTCTACGATACTAGAGCAGCGTTCTACCAATTGAGCTAATAAGCCAACTGGGAGCAGGCCGTTAAGTTGATTCGTAATAAACCCGTGAAAGTGATAAATCGGATACAATGAAATATATGAAGTTCATATATTTCATATATATCAAGTATATATTTCATATATGAAGTTCATATATAGGATCGTGCATCATACATATCTAATACCGCAGTTCAAAATATATGAACTTCATATATTTGATTGTATCTGATTTATCACTTTCACGGGTTTACTACGAATCAACTTAACGGCCTGCTCCCAGTTGGCTTGTTAGCTCAATTGGTAGAGCGCTGCACTAGTATCGCAGAGGTCAGTGGTTCGAGTCCCGTACAGGCCTGATTTTTTTCAGGTCTGATTTTCGCTATTGCTTAAATAGCGCTATCTACTGCGAGGATCGTGCATCATACGTATATTTCATTTTATTTTCAAGCAAGGCATGCCATTTACGTATGATCTCCTTCCATGCGAACTAAGACAATTTCAACATCATTTTTTTAACGTCTTAACGTACAACTTCTCCGTAAATCTGGTCTAGCATAGCTCTTACCGTGCTAAAAAAGGTGACAGAAACAAATAACTGCAAAAGTCTATTTAAAAACCATTCGATCCACTGGAACATGGGTATTTAAAATGTCTCTATAATTTGGTTTATTTTTAAGAGGATAACTACGAAACTGATATTGAAGTGGATGGATACCCAATCAAAGTTGCGGTGGTTGACACGGCAGGAAACGTGAGTTTATCCAACCTCCATTGCACTCCCACGACCTTGAAGCACAACCATTTTTAACTCGAAGATTAAACTACCTACCCTCTCAACTTCCGGTAATTTGATGCTGGGACCGTGACTTTGCGCACCAAACGGCTATGGCTTAATCCTGTGGTAACATTGGTCTCCAACTCGTGATGAGGAGTTTACTTGATACTTTTAAAATAATTAAAAGTTACAAATAACACATGATATTTATAACTTTCGGCTCCTCGCTTGATAAATCATCGTTTTGAACTGCATTTTCTTTCAAGCCAACTTTGCCCTTTTCTCTGTCCTATCATGAATTGTTTGTTACATTCACGTATACGTTCATGTGTTTGACTTGTAAATGATTTCATCTAAGGACGTGTTCCGGCGAATGAGAGACCAATACATAAAGAATGGGGACGGATTCCTATTGGTTTATTCCATAACAGACCGCTCCAGTTCCACTGCAATCGCATCTTTCCATGAACAGATCGTTGCGGCCAAAGGAGAAAAGGACAAGATTATACCTCAAATCCCCATTATTTTGGTTGGAAACAAAGTGAGCAAAATTATTCAATGTTTTCTTAATTGTTATTGTAGTTATTGCTATGGATTGATGTACTTTAATTTGGATGATTGTGCATGGCGTTTTGTTCGTCTTTGAGCTGTTGTCTTTACACTGGGTGAATTGTTTTGTGGTATCTGCTTGAGTTGTTAGTCTTTCTCACTTTGCATTTATTTCTTTGAAATCAGCTCAGAATTTTTAAAATTATAGAGAATCTTAATAACGTCTCCTACTGGCGGGATTCAGTGAAAAAAGAGAAAAATAAAGCTCCCTCACTAATACGCTGCAGTCTGAATCAAATTGTGTCCTCATTTTCAAATAACGACATCAAAAGTCGAACAGGCATAATGATGTTCACATATACTTGTCGCTGGAGGCGAAAAAAATTCCTTCCTGGTTTCTGTTCTACAGCATTCTTAATCAGATACGATGAATATATGAAGTTCATATGTTCATCGTATCTGATTTATCACCACGGGTTTATTACGAATCAACTTAACGGCCTGCTCCCAGTTGGCTTGTTAGCTCAATTGGTAGAGCGCTGCACTAGTATCGCAGACGTCAGTGGTTCGAATCCCGTACAGGCCTGATTTTTTTCAGGTCTGAATTTCGCTATTGCATAAATAGCACTCTCTACTGCGAGGATCGTGCATCATACGTAGTATTCTTAATATTTTATTTGTCTGTCCTCAGAGCGACTTAGACGATGAACGAGAAGTTTCATATCAGAACGGGAAAAAAATCGCTGCCACCTTATCTTGCTCATTTTTTGAAACCTCTGCCAAGAATGACATCGGTGTCGATGAAGTATTTGCCAACCTGGCAAAACAGATGAGGGAATCTAGAGCGGACTCTGTCCGAAAAGCTTTCATAAAAGATCGACATAGATTCTCTTTGCGGAATCTGTCGCTAAAGGAGAGGAAGTATAAAGAGAGGCTGCAGGCTTTAAGGACAGGTGAGACAAAGTCCAAGCTATCAAGGAGAGCCACTGGAAGATTTAGGGCACTTATTTGTGGAGCAAGAAGTCTGGGTACGACTGATGGATAGAATTTTGTGTCGCAGTTTTGTCTATTGTGTAAAAATCTCTTGATAAAAATCTCTTTCCAACCCTATAATGGAATATGTAGTACGAAATACCATGAAGGATTTAAGTCAGTATCATTCAGTGGCAAGATGAATGAGGTCCCTCTCCAAAGGTCAGACAACTCAGTATAAATTTCATTATGACCTTTATTGGTCCATCGACTCACGATCGTGATTTACCTGAGGGAGGTTTCAAACACTGATATACATGAAAAGGAACATAAATTAATCTAGAATTGAAGTTCTCTGAGGCTGGAATTGTGTAGTTTTAAGTCTTCATGAGTTTGAAGCCTTTCGTTATGTGTCTCGTAGTTGCATGCTGCATCTTTTTGAAACTTATATCCTGAACTCTACAAAAGCTTGCCATGTTACAAAATTTTAATTTTTTTAGATAAAATATCAACCTTTCTAAAGATGCTACGACAATGTGTCAAGAAATCTTTTCTACTCCGAGTACTAATTTTAATATCATGTTGCTAAAACAAGAAAGTCATATCTGTTTGCGACCTCTTTAAATGGTACTTTTAAATATCACAAAGGTGAAGCAAAACGGCGACGCTGATGAGCATTATAGAAACACCTGCATTGAGGCTGGCTTAAAACTGAGCTTTCGGTCCTTAGTTTTTGTCCCTGCTATATTTAACAAATGGTAAACACCACAGCGTACACTATTGAGTTATGGATGCACGCGAGATGGCGGCTAAGCACGAACGAATCGTAAGAGTCGCTCGAGGCGATAGCCGAGAGCGACTCTAGCTTCTTAAGTGCTTAGCAAACGTCCCAAGTGCATCCATAACTCAATAGTGTACGCTGTGGTGTTTACCATTTGTTTTATAACATAACATTAACACATTGTAGCTAAAGAGTTCCCTTTTATTTAACAAATCTTACGTGACCAGAAAAAACAAGCGCGCGCGGAAAAATAGTCTTTGCATTTGCTCACGTCAGCTGCGTACACCCATGGGCAAATGGTGGACGCTAAATTGACCAATCAGAGCGCGCGCTTTACGTTGGTTATGTTATAATTTTTTACATGACGGTAGATTGCATGAGCACCATTTCTTACATTTATTGAACAAAAATGCTGTTGCATTGCAAAAAATTGTGATAGCGTACTGGTCTACCACTTTCGTCAAGTCCATGTGCTAAATCACAACTTAAAGCGCAGACTATAGTTAATATTTAACGCAGTTTTTTGGCTCAAACGAAGTTTAACATTTAACGTTAGAGCCAGTATAGATTATATTAAAGTTCTGTGTGGCATTTCATACAATAACTCTAACATTGATGTTACGTTCATGTCTTCAGTGACGTAGACCGTACTAGGAAAAAAAGAACATCGTCCTGTTTTCTTCTCCAGTTGCTGATACTACGGTGTAACAAACTCAATAAAGTAAAATGATATTCTGACTCGGCCATCGCAAGATGAAGGTCTCTCCGATACTTTACTCATCAATTTTTTGGCGCTTTTTTCTACACCCAGCGTCCTCGGTTGCGACGTATTTCATTGTACATTAATTGCGGTAATCTCTTCAACTCTTTCGTTTTCTTCCTGGCATGAAAATGAGTTGAAACCAACACCGTAATTCCGACAAGAACAACTGCCAGCATTATCCATCCTCCAATCTATGAATTAAAACAAAAAGTGGCACTTTTTTAATGGACATTTTAATGTGTTTTTCGATTTTTAGGGTTTTTATCAAACTTTTGTAAATATTTTTGGTGATTTTAAATAAAGTGGAGGATCTAGTTATTTTAAAAGTGGCACTTTTTACTTGCATATCTTGATACTAACGAGCCTGGGAATAAATGACTTTTCAGGACGTCATGACCTAAAAAAAGGTGGCATGCACTCCCGCGGAGGCGAAACAATCTTAACGTCCTCAAAGTCTCGGAAAGTCAAATTTAAAATTTTTCCGATCAACTACCAAACTGAAATTTAATACATGATAACAGAGCACAAATCAATGAAATGATGAGCATTAACTTACGTTTTTAAAAAGCTCCGTTGAAAATATATTTTTAATGTCTTCTATGGTCACTTATTAGTTGAGAAGTTTCCTCTGCACTTTAACTATAACGAACTATGATCGCTACACTCTCCCTTCCCCTCCCACCCCACCCTCCCCTCGAGAAACAACATGGTAGCGTTGAACAAAAAATTCAATTCCTTACCAAAAAGAAAGACATTATTGCTGGTTTAGTTTAATAGCTTAAAATGGTTATCGAGAAGTGAGTACTTTGATTTGCTGAGGGTTATCATCTCTCGATGAAGTCACATTAGGTGAAGTAATTACAATACTGTTGCTCTAATTTTAAAAATGAGCACCGCATAATCCTGAGGAATAAGTGAAATAGCTGCAATTGTTATGATGATCAGTTTAATAATTATAGCAAAGCAAATATATATTTTACTTAGATCAGCGGATACTGTAAAACGATCCTCTCGATCTCGTATAGGTGATTCTTCGTAAATATTTTCTTTGCCTCAGGGTGTTATTGCTTTTAGACTCACTAAATTCAATTTTTAGTTTCCTCTCTTTTTGAGTCAACATGAGTGACTAATTATGATCTACGTTTGAATTATGAAGGTCTGCGTTGTAACTGCAGTAATGGACTTTTGATGACGGTTTTAATCTGCGGACGTCTTAAATAATGTACGCAGAACTGAAACAATATAAAAATGCAAGAACCGTGGTCTGTCACCATGGTCACTTAGACACTGATAGTTACCTTGCAATTGAAAATTATCATCGCAGATGTTCCTGGTGAATGCAATTTTTCCCTTTTAAGAGTCGAGTCATGTTCTTTTTAATATTCTCGAAATTGATTTTACTTTTATCTCCTCGAGTTCATGGACTAAACGCTCGATCAACGTCCATTAAGGGTCATTATCGCGCCTTGCAAGTAACTGAGGAGGCAGGTGTTCAAAGCATGCCTGTTTAGCGCTTAAATGATTATGTATTTTTTCGGTCTGCCATTGAATTTTTAGTAAAAGCTCTTTTCGTATCCTAGGTTCCTTCGCAATGGCTGTTTTTTTTTTTTTTGCTGTTTCCCTTTTCACAGTTCAGGTTACTATTTTTGAATTTCTTGCTCCTGATCGAAATTAAGTTGACTTTGATCGAGCCGTCTTCCCACGTACGTTGTAGTTAGCAATATCACGGACGTGTGTTGCATTCAAATATAAGTATGATTTATAATTCATCGTAAGATCTGCTAACCGTCGAAATAATTTGATTCGCTTGATTATTACAAAGCTGTCGTCAACTAGGGTAGGCACTTAATATTCAGTTTTTCTTTGAATATGCGTGTGGCTATTGATATCATGGCTCAGTAGAGCGCCAAATTAGATGTACACAAGTCGTTTTTCTCATCCGATAACACTAGTTATCACCCTTTAATGATAATCGTAATTTAATTGATAATTGTTCTACGAAAACTAATGATATTTTGAATTCTAAGTAATGTTTTCGGCATCTTTTTGCTTCATTCTACCCATGTATATGAGAACATCATATTTAAAGGCCAGAAGGATTAAAATACATCACAAATAACTATAATTCATAGCATTTCAGTTCTGAAACATTTAGAAATACTTACATTCACGTAAAAGTCGACCCATTTGGTTACATAAGTGTCGCATGATTTCTCAACCGTTTTTTCCGAGGAACAGTCTCCATTTTCATCGTAGGTCGGCGTTGTTGGAGCGGCGGTCGAATTCAACTGAAAATGATTTGTCCGATTCGGTAAAAATGGAACAACAGAAAATGGAAGTTTCGGCAAGAAATTTATGGACGTTTTAGCATGCGGTAGATCTGAATTGACTCGCGAAGTCAATGCATTGCTGCTTAGGGAAGTAGAACTGCGCCAGGGTTTTGTTATACGTGACTGTCGCATTACGGCTTCAGAAAAACTTGACTTTTCTAGATTCCTTGTTTCTTGTCCTGTTGACACTTTGGATGTGGAATAAATTGACATGAATTCCAAGCTTGCCGCTAATGTCTTAGTTGCATGGTTCTCTCGAAATCTGGCCATCTTCATAGAAGGTTCAATCTTCATAGTTAATGACGTTTTAATCGCAGCAACAGCAGTAGATTTTTTCACTTGGTTTTCTTTCGCATCAATCAATCCACAATACAGACTTCCAAAATATACAGACAACAGTAGTATGAATTTTATGCGTAAGAAGTGATTTTGCGAAGAAAGCATTCTACTTTCACTGTGGTGTGTTCTTTGCCAGTTCTTCAGTCACCTAGCGGTTTACACTGACCAAAGGTAATTTGATTATTCAGGACGACTTTCATTATCGTTGCAGCTGTTTGTGGCTGCTAACTTTTCCAAGATTCATTTGCATTTTGAAACTTACTTTTAAATTCTTAAATTAACATTGTTTAATATTCCACGTACTGTCTGCTTTGAGTTGCAGCTGAAATATATCGTTTTCCAGGGTTTCTTGACTGATTATGAAAACAATCGTGAAGTTTGTTTTATTAATTTATCTTTGCTTTGCTAAAAAAAAAGGGCAAAAACCTTCACTTTTTCCTAATTTTATCACCTCATTTCATTATCATTATTTTAAAAAAACATTTTTTTTAATCACAAAAGCAGTTTTCGATTGTTCCAAGCGTGAAATTAATGTTTACCTCCTAGTTACATTGTTTGCACCACATACAACCAAAATTAAACCGGTCCCATCCAATCAAAGGGCTTAATCATTTGAATCCATTTATGGAAGTCTTTGACTGACAAATATTCTGCAAAACAGAGTGGAAAACACAATACAGCCAAACCTGTATCAAGCAGCACCGTATATAGCGGTCAACCTGTATTAAGCGGTCAGTTGTCAGAGGCCTTGATTATTTACCCCTTAAACACTGTAATTTAAGCGGCTTCCTTGATTAAGCGGTCCTAGTCACCCTTTCTGTGTCCTGACGGCCTGTTTGTATCGCCTTCCACCTGTATTGAACGGTCACACAAAGCGGGACCACTCAAATAATACTAAGAAAAAAAGCTTTCAAATAGTTAAGTTTTCACTTAAGGCACAAAATGGCGTTTTTTACCGTTTTTCACAATACCCCTATTCTGTGGAACCTTTATTTAGCGCCCTACCGCTTGTACAGGTTCGATTGTATAATTGATAATGTTTTGTTCTTGTTATATTAATTCTTCATTGCAACCTTTAATTTCAGGACGCTAAAGGACTAAGAACTAACTTAAAGTAATAAGGCGACGCTCTCAAATCAAGATAAATTTTCCTCTTGTTGTTTCAGGTTTTTCATGTTATCCGAAGCTTACCTCGCGCGTAATCCACGCTTCACGCTCGCCTCGCGTTTGCCTCGTGTTCGCCCCCGCTCGCCTGAGGGTGCTACCGACATTGCTGATCCTAGCAGTATGCAGGATGCGTGTTATGCTTGAATTTCGTTATGACTTTGCTCAACAAAGAGTATGTCAATGGTGTAGAGCAACAGAGCCCGGAATCCGAGAGTCTGACCCACAAAGGTGCATGTTTTAATTTCAGAGCCCGCAACATTTGTTTTAGCTAAGGTTGACGCTGTAGACAGATAACAAGAAGGGAATATTTGGCATTGTCCCGATCAATCGAGCACGGAAAAAATGGTACACGCCTTTGTGTCATCTAAATTGGACTATTGTACAGCAAGAGTCTCTTGTACGGTCTCCCGAAAAAAGATATCTCCAGACTCCAACGTGTTCATAACTCAGCCGTAGGTACAAATGGGTGTGGGTTTATCAGAACACAAATTGCAATATATGAATAAGGACACAAAAGAGCGGAAAGTTTCTCTGTGAAGTTAAGAGATTCCACCTTGAATATTCCAACTAAGAAAACGGAGATTAAACTGACAGCTTTGAAATAAAAAATACTTATCTCAATTACGGAAGGGCTAGAGCAGCATAGAAAACAAAATCGAGAAGTAATTAAAAATTCTACTTATCTACGAGATGTTGATCCTATGAAAGAAAAATGAAATTACGAGCACAAACTCAGCTGCCAACTACGATGAAAAACAATGTTCTAGAGAGACCATCAATACTTATATTTAGCCACAATCGGGATTGGTCAACAAAAGTACCGTTATGCAGGTGTTCAATGAAGGCAAGTAACAAAGCAAATTGCATGAGTTGAGTATTCCAACTACTGTGGCAAAAGACCTTCAATGAACTCGAAGAAATCGGAAATGATTACATATGAAAAGTTTACCCATACCAACCACGAGTTTCTTCACAACTGTTAGAACGGAATAGTACTTACTGCAGAAGATTAAAATGGATGTTACATTTGATGCGGACTACTCAGAAAATACATCTCATTTAAATCAATGATTTCAGTGAAACTAATATGTCTCACGGCCTGGATCAGAAACGTCCTTCTCTGTATCATTATCTTCTCTTGACATGGCGTCATGAGCATTTCAAATGACTTCAAATCTGATTGCATTTAATTTATAGATCTCTTCCATCGCCACGCCACATTGAATACAAGCTTACTTCGAGGTTAAATGGTGGACAGAAATTCTCCTTTTCTTTTGGCATCAGTTAGAGAGGTTAGATATATCAACTCAACGTCAAAACCCTTAATTTACAAAAGTACTCTGCTCTTGGCAGTTTTAGAATGTAATTAGGCCCGAGCTCCTTTAGGTGGTCACATGCTCCAACTTAACGCGTTTTGAATTACAAGCACTCGGAGCAACCTGCTGTTGATCGAGTCTTCTTTACATAAATTACCAATTTTTTCTTCCTGCCTTTGAGGTTTTAGTTATTTTGATGAGAGGTTAACACTGGAAATACTATGAAATGGATATCTTAAAATATTAAGATTTGGGATCACTAAGGCAAAGTGTGTGGTCGACTCGATCTATAAAGCGGATGCTATGGACAAAAGGATGGCCATATACCATAAATGATTAATCGGAGACAGTTGAAAACACGCAGCCTCATTCATTCACACATGGAATAAACAAAGAGATTTTGTCTTCCTTTGGAAGGGGAAAGTGGCCACAAAGCGATTTAAGTCGATGCACGCGTGAATTGACAAGTCTAAAGAACTGGGTTGCCAAAGACAAACATGAAAACATGAAATGTGAATTCATCGGTGACGAACCTGATGATGGCGTTTCATATAAAGACCCTCTTCGGTTGTGTTTCCGTAATTTCATTGATATGCATCGTTTTTTATGGAGTGAACAATCTGCCGTCAACAGCTCGTTGTCCTACCGTAGAACACAAGTAAGTAATAAAAGATCTCGTACATATCTTGATAAAAATAAAGGCATTTCTCCAGATAAAAAAAATTCTGCCCTCCTTTATTCAAACGACAGGAAAGTCAATAATATTTTCAAATCCTTGCAGGTGTTAATCTTTGCTCCAGATTTATAGTACAGCTGCACTTTCAAAGCTTTATTAGTTGTTCTCTTGTCCTCATTTGAGCGTTTTTTTTTTCAATGTCGGATAGTAGCCTTCCAGCAATTTCGACCCGGCCTCGAAAGCCATTTTAAACGCTGTTACATTAAATAGAAATTCAGAAAACAACGTGTTAGAGGACCAATTCGTTTAATCAATTGTCTCCGAATTTATAAAGATACCGCAGAACCACAGCTATTTCAATCTCATTTGATGAAAATAAATCAGTGTTTAAACTTCTCAAACCTCCTAGACTATTGCCTAAAATGAAGTCAATGTTTACACACGAGGACAGTTTAGATTAAACTTAAATTTCAAATTTCCTCGGTTTTCGGAAAGAATGGTTAACACATTTCACAATTATATTATTCTAAATTTTATTGTGTAGAATGAGGAATTTATATTTCTTGGATAAAGGCACGAACATGGCTTTCGATGTTTACGTTTTGAATGAATAGACATCCTATCGAGCTGCAGGTGATTTAAAAATAGCAGATATTTTTCTCGGGTCGTTTGAACAGGGTTTACACAGGGTTGTATTTGCTTAGAGTTATTCTCTCCTGTAAAAACTCGATGATATTCTTAGCTTAGAAAATGAAATTATTGCCATGGATAGAACAGGTTGTGTCTGCATAAAGAAAGGCTGAATAGGCAATAAAGCACTCTAATTAGGATTTACTAGCTAGGGGTGAACTACACGAACTACACAACCGATAAATGACGCATATAATTTGATTTCTTGAAACAGGGTAATATACACAAGGAATTTGCAGCTCAAAAGAGCTGACATTCGATTGGCTGAAGAACCGAAAGCAGACCAAACAGAATATCAGTTTGTAAACATATCATCACAACCAGAGAACCATCCGAGCTCTAAGAATCAAAAGCTTCCAAAACATCACAAAAAGCAAACCTGCTCCCCGATAAATCACGTTCTCTTTCTTAAAACTCACAAAACTGGTAGTAGCACCATCACAAATATTCTTAATCGATATGGAGACAAGAATAACTTGACTTTTGTGCTACCAAGGCAGAAGCAGCTTTTCACCTTCTTGTGGCCAGCAAGATTTCGCGTCTCATACAGTGCACCTCTGTACAATTTTGGGGCAAATATTCTCTGCAATCACGCGAGGTTCAACAAAAGGCCAATGAATTATTTATTTCCAAAGGAGAGCAGTCGCTACATAACAATACTCAGGGATCCGGTCACCCAATACGAATCTGTGTTCAACTTCATGCATTTTGCGAAGCCGTTGGGTTTTAAAGACGAAGAAGATCCTCTGGGTACGTTTTTAAAGTTTCCACCACCGTTTCAAGAGATAAAACCTTTGATGAAAACAACCTTGGCCCTCAATTTAGTACGCAACCCGATGCTTTTCGATCTTGGTTTGGACTTTCGATACTTCCAAAATGTGACGGCGGTTGAACGATACATAAATTTCTTGGACAAAGAATTTGATCTGGTTATGATTCTAGAGCATTTCGATGAGTCCCTGTTGCTTCTAAAACGTCTCTTATGCTGGGAGTTGAAGGATATTTTGTACTTCAAGTTGAACGAGCGGCAAGATAAGCAGAAGCAGAAGGTTATAAACAAGGAAGTTAGCGAGGATATAAAAAGCTGGAACAAGGCAGATTTTATGCTGTATAAGCATTTTAATAGAACGTTCTGGAAAAACGTCAAGGCTCAGGGACCAAGTTTTCAAAAAGAACTCAAGATTTTTAGACATAGAAACGAAGCTTTGACAAGAGCTTGTTTGCAAAAGGGAAACTTCTTGGACGAGGCGTACACTGGAGTTTACGTGAAGGGCTATTCTCTCAAGAAAAACGTTCCTAAGAGGAAGAGAAAACTTTGCGAAAACATGATGAAAAATGAAATTTCATACGTAAAATACTTCAGAGAGAAGATAAACAACCGAGTGAAGAAAATCGAGGAACCAGAGGAGTATCTGGATGATCCTAAGAACGACTGGGAAATGGCCAGTGATCTGGAGCATGATCCAATCCTATCAGGGGTTGGATCAGCTGATGCAGCTCCCGTTGTGCCAAAGCCTGACTCCTTAGAGGGAAAGGGCAAAAAGCCATAGGGAAGAGCAAGTGGGAAGAGGTCGCAAGGGAAGAGCAAGTGCAGTCTTTTTAATTACTAGTCAAGATTGTTGTAAATATTTTGCTACATTTCTTAAGTTGAGCTGGAGAGGCAAGTCGACTGCTTCGTTCAAAGCACGATTGAGCTAAGTGAGGGTTAGCCAACGATTTCTGATTTAGTTTTGCAGGTTTGCAGACAGTTTTAATTGTTCATATTTTTTCCTTCAATTTCCTCTTGCGCTAAGGTAATCCCCTCAATATACGCTCCATTTCAAGAGAATTCAAGGACAACTTTTAATCCTGGACCAAACGAAACCAAACTTAAAGGGCCGGTTATTTAAAGAAACTTTAGCCGTTGTTTATTGTTGATCGATGGTAGCCCATTGGATGAATGGCTTAACAAAAGTCTCGTAGATCGATGAGAGTAAGGGAAAATCGAACAAGTCCTTAAACTAGTCTGCTGCTCCTTTGTCTTCTCAAGGAGTAGGTCTTTCAAAGGAGACACTTACTTTCCTTATGTCCAAACCTAAGCTTGAGAGTAATGTACTTTCTAACATGGAAGTGTTAGACTTTGTTTCACGCATGTCTCGCGAGAGGTACCCACTGACCATAAAGCTGTTGGTTTTCTTCAGTCCGTACGTAGTCGATAAGTCGCGATCCACATGACAAAAATGGCAACATTTTGAGACAAACCATAAAATTTTATCATCAGTAATTGTTGGTTTTCACCGCGATGAATAACCACAATCTTTTTACAATATTAATGCAGAGGTACGCGCTGTCTTTAAAGTTTAACCAAAAAACAAATATTCTTTTGTACACTTCTTTTATCAACCCTCGCCTTAGTGCTAACAGTCATGATAATGAGAATTTTCACCTTTTGTAAAACATAAAAGTTACAGTTTCGACCATTCTCCTGTAAACTCTTGATAAGATGCACCTCTATTTATTTGCTCTCCATGAACTTGTTTCGTTCTAGTATGTTTCCTTGAATTCCGTTGGCTCTTAAAAGTCGCATTGATTCCAAATTTTGATGACACATTTAGGTTGACATATTTCTCTAATAATGGTCAGCACATGCTATTAATAGGTAAAGAAAGCAGTGCGCCTCTTATCTGTTTAAACCATGATCCTTGCAAGTAAGCTGCAACTTTATAAACCTCGGAAAAGAACCGAAAAATATCTATTTTTTTTCTCATCTTGAAGATTGCATAACATGTTCTCCATTGATGGTGAAACTCTTCAAAAGTCTTTAAATCACTTTGAAACTCTGTCTTAGGGTTCCATTCAGTCTACACGTACAATTGAATAAGATATTTCTTTTCTCAATAGTCCTTTTTACAGTTGTGGGCTTGGTAGCCAGGCCTTTGAACAGGAGTGAGGCTAAGGGTGACCTTGTTATGATAGAGATGTTGCTGCTTTTCAAATTCAAATTTCTTTGTTATCGTGCTAACTAGATACAGGTCTCTATCACAACAGGGTCACCCTTAGCCTCACTTCTGTTCAAAGGCTTGACCACCAAGCCCACAACTGTAAAAAGGACTATTGTCCACTTGTATGGAGTTACAATGGTAACAACCGGTAGCTGTTTCTCTTTAATGTCTGCATCTCAGGCTTTCGGATGGACTGGGCAATTTGTCTTAATTAATTTTTTGCACGATGCCAGATACTTCTGTCAAACAAATCTGGCCAGTTTAGACTTTGTACGAGCTTCAACCCACAAAATGCGTGACAGTTCTCTTCTCCTTGGTTTGTGCATTGTTCTCATCCCCAAGAAGTGCGTGACACCGAGCGCCGTGATTCCCGCCAAAACGATACCCAGCATTAACCAGCCTCCAATCTGTCAACCAATACAAACTTGGATCAAACTTAAAAGTGAGGGCATCAGTAACATTCAAACACAGCCCCCAGCATTTTGGACACCGAGTTTGCTCGATTCACTTACGTGAAAATTACATTATAGCAATTATAACAGCCGATAGGAACAAAAGAAAACATCACAGGGAGCCATCTTCAGTTTTGCACTATTCCAGTTTAAGAAATTTATCATTCATACTAGTATAGCCGAATAAAACGTGCAACTGAGTCGAATTTTTTTACGCATAATTCACTTGCTTCAATCAAAAAAGCACGTGCTGAGCTTTAAAGACTTCTCAGAGTAATGTTGCCTTTTGAATTAGATTTTAGAAGTATTTAGGAAATTTTTTTCGAATATAATGGATTGCAATTTGTGATGTCCGATGCGGTTTCCTTATAAATGCTTTGTCGCATCTGCTGTTTTGTCGAATGTTTCAGCTCTGTATAGAGTTGTTTCTCTGTTGTTCACAAAAGCCGCAATTATTGCTCAAGTTTTTTTGAGCGAACCATAGGCCGCAAGTTCAACGGGAGCTGTGGTTTCATTTTCAAAGTTTTGATTTTGTCCCCGAGGGTTATTTCAAAGTGGAATAAATCAAGATTTAGAAGCTTTAGTCAAAACAAGTTTTTGAGTTTTAAATTGATTATGCACAATAAAACACATGAACAGGAATAAACACTAGGGGAAGGAAAGCTGATTTAAATTCACTTCCACTCAAAAAGAAACCCAATCTAAGGTTGCCAACTAAACTGTGTATTTTTTTTAACAATGCCGAATCATTGGGTCTTTCAAAAATATTCGTATCCGACTTCTAATTTCATTTCATTTGATTCGAAGAAAGAGCTGCCCCTCCGAAAGGCCAGATAATTTTGTTCAGTTAATAATTGAAAATATTCGTAAACAATAACTTCTTCCAGCCAACTTTGAAGAAAAACAGACATTTTTAGCGTAATGAGAGGATGAAAATGGAATAGAAAACTCCTTTTTTGAAAATAATCTATTAAAATAAATACATTTATATCCATGATTCACTCTGTAAGTCGTTTAATATTGAGAAGAAAAAAGTTATTCACTTCTATGGCTAAGTCCTAATGCAATTTCAGTATTCAAGACACCCACCCAAACCGAACAAACCTTTTTTCGTATCTATGCTTGAGCTTTCCCCTGAGGTTTGTGGATAGATGATGTTTATACGCATTATTAGTATCTGAATATTTTTCAAACTCCTCTTCGATAGAATCTTGTAATGATTATCAAAGAGAGCACCATGAATTGAATATATGAATACGCTAAACTTCATGAACTGTTTTTGATATTTTCTAAATAATATTTCAAGCCGCGCGCTAATTGCATGATATACAAGGTATTTCAGATCTAAAAACCACACAATTTAATTTCGCATTTTTTGGACCCACCTTCAGATAAAATGACGAATATCTATCGACAAATTTAGGACAGTCCTCGTTACGTTCACGGGAACATCGACGTCTCTTGACTAAACTTTCACTCACGGAACTCTGATTTTCTGTCGCTGTTGTCAGAAAAATTGTCGTCGTTGAACTAAATATTTGTGAATTGTTTGCTGGTTGGCTTTGTTGGGCGCTGGAGGCATGTCTGGTCGTTTTTCTGGATAAAATCTCTGCAGTGTTTGTGGTTTTCGGAGAGGACGTTGACGAGGTTGTAAACGAAATCACGAATTGACTCGAGATAATTAAAAATAGCACTCCAACGTCATGGTGTAGATGTCCAAAACGCGTAAATACCGCCAGAAACATTTTAAGTCTTTTCCTTTCCTCTTCTTCTTCTCCTTTTCACCAGGAAGAGGACGAAAAATTAAGTCTAAGCGAGCACCACAAACAACAAGACGAGAACTGGTAGCATTTCTACCATGAGCCGATGCTTTGATTGAAGCTCTCTCAAAATGCCCTCTCGAAGCGCAATTCCTTTTAATGTTTTTGAGAGGCTGTCGCTTTAGACAGCGCGAGCCAGATGTGCTTCCGGAAATTTAAATTCAGTCGAATATTCATGTTTTAAAAGGATATACCGTATTTACATTTTTTTGACAGATGATAATACACTGGTTGATTTTCGCGTCTAGAGGAGATAAGCACTCTAGTGGGATCCTTTTATCTTAAATGTTTTAAAGGGATCAGATTTACATTGGGTAAAAAGAATTGAAGATGTCAATCAACGAGATTTAAAAAAAATGAGCTACGGCTTTTTGTTTTAGCCATTTCAACCTGCTAGACACGTTTAACTAGAAACGTTTCGCAAAAAGACATTTAAGAGATAGAAAACAAAATTCTGCCAGGCTTATCATTTCTGCTCTCCATTCTCTATACTTGTCTGTTTTTGTTTCATTCAAATTATATTAGTGTGGTTACTGATCCATGAGAAAGCAGTGGTCGGACAGGTTCTTCCTTCTACTCTATGTTGGTGAACTGTTACGTGTTAAATGAGACAAAATAATCATCATCATGTCGAATACATATTCTCTAGTTGATCCTTAAGCTCAGGACAGTCGTAAAATAATTAACAATAACAATGACGTGCGTAATGAATACCCTACGAGTGAAATCTTTCCCGTACGGTTTTACCTTTGATTCCTTTTTAAAATTCATTTTGCCATTCTTGAAAATTAGTTTAAGGGGCCCTCTCGAATTTCGTGGGACTAACATGCTCATTCAGAGCTGGAAGACGTTTCCCTTTCTTTTTATCTTGGAAAATGTTGTGACTGTTTTGTGAACCCTTTCATTCTTAGGATCTAATAGTTAATTCTCCCCTCCAGCTGCTTCATGTAAATTCGTCACAAGAATTCGATGTTAGATCACGATAACAACTTCTATTTGATAAATATATCTTACTAACCAAGCGCGAGGGCCGTACTGGGAGAATATCGGCCTGAGGTCTTGACAGCACGGACCTCGCTGCGCTCGGTCCGTACAAAAAAGACCGAAGGCCGATATTCTTCCAGTACGGTCCCGAGCAAGCTTGGTTAATAAGCGATTTATTATACGACTGAATTTCAAAGGGACACAAGTGCGGTATCGTTCAGGACCATTCGGAACAGTGGCTAGTCCAATACTGAGAGAATATTGACCGGCAATTGAGCATATTGATTGGTTGATTTTAGTTATTGGCTCTCTGACTGCCCGAGTCATGTAATAAGTTTGAATATTCTCATTGCCTATTTGCTAAATAATATTTGGATGTTATAGGGAGAAGTTACATGTTTATCACTTCTTGGGGTTAAATGGTTAAAATTTTCTGGTACTTTCGTGACGTAGGATATCAAGCAACAGACAAACATTTCATTTATTAATTTTTTTGCAATTTTATTACAGTACAGAAGACATTCAATGATGAGTTTTATTTCTGCTTCAAAGTCATCCTGTTGCATATCGAAGAAATTGTGAAAACTGATGTTTTGAAGAAAGCTTATAAAAATAAATGAACACTATATGTTTACAAATCCAAAATTTCTTTCATTTTTCCTTTCGAAAAATAATTACAAAAAATAAGTGCAAAAGATCCTTCTTTACAAGGAGAGCGAATGACTTGAAAAACAATGCGAGCAGTAGCAATGCATTGAATGCCCTTTTCCTTGTAAATGATTACGTCATGTATTAATGACGATATATTGCATAAAGTACTTATAATTTATCTTTAGCCTTTAGTCAATTAAAAAGCGATTAGAAGCTTTCAAACTGAGCAAATAAATATCTTCTATAACATCACATTAACTAACAAAAACACTGACAATCTACTCTCTTTCTCTATCTAAAAAAGAACTTATTTCATTGTTATTGCCTAATTTTCCTATCAAAGTTAAAAACAAGGATTGATTGCAATAGAATACAAAAGAAGTAAATTTAGTGAGTAAACACTATCCGGCTAGTCTTCATGTAGCTGTTGTTGAGCCTTGTCACGCGGACACTCCTTGCGTGACGTGCTAAAAAAGATCTTACTCTACTTGGAGATTTCATTTTCTGAAGAGACAGACCTTTCAGGCGCTGAAGGAGAAAAAGCACTTCAGCACACAATCATAAAATGGAACAAGTGAACAAACTCTGGCTTTCTTGAGTCTTTGACCGATTTAAAAACTTGTAGGATCGCTGACACTGTAGCAACTGCACAGAGCCTGACGTAATGATCGCAATATTGGGACGCATTAAAAACGATACACGTACTATGGACATTTTTCTCCTCTCACCGGAAGGAAACCTGTGTTTGGACGAGCAATCTGCTACATGCCACCTGAAATACGATCCCACATGGCTTTTGAAACAAACAAATTTACCCAACGCACATTCTCTATTTTCATTGGTCTCTTTACGTGACCGTAAAATAAAAATTTTGTAATTTGAAATCATATATTAATTTTGATTTGCTTGGCAATTGAAATAATTTTTTTGTAATTTCCATTACTAATGAGTAATAATGAGTTCTCACTGCTGCCATTTTTGAGATCAGCTGTCCGAGCCGGAACTTGAGATTTCTCCATAATCTTTAGAAATTCAGAACGGATGACTAAACTAATATTTAAAAAAAAAAAAAGATAAAATGGCGATGATGATGATGGCATTTAAAATAGCTCTATTCAGAGCATCTTTTGAAAAAAATCACAAATTCAAAACGGAAAAGTTTCATTTTAGCTACGATTGCCAGTTTGAACTTCGACACGTCAAAAGTACATCAACAAATTGAGCTTATTTCAGAAAACTTGTCTCTCACTTTCATCTCCTGCACAAACAGACCTTGCACTTATTTTTACGTCCTCTGCAAAGCGGTGGCATCAATGTCACACACAGGATTAACTAATGTCCTGCATCATTCAATAATCGACTAAAATCAGCAGCTGCTGTTCACACTCGCGGGGCGCTTCTGTCGTTCGTTTTGGTCGCTTTTAGCTTTGAACCTCTTTGAATTTGACTCAAGAGTGCTCCTCGGCCAGAGCTGCTTGGAGGTCGTGGCGCAACTTTTTCTACAGACACTGGTGGACGTTTGAACTGAGGAGGGGGTGGTACTTCTCTAGGGATGGGAGGCGGAGGTGGTTTCGGCGGATAGGTCGCCATGAACTGAACGGGCGGAACACTTTTTTCGTCAACAGACGCACGTTTAGCTTTTGATCTGGAAATAGAAGAACAATAATTACGGAGGGATTTGAATGTGGGATGTGGGAGGGATTAATATTTTTCTTCATCTATCATCAAGCGCACGTGGTGCACAGGGCAGGAACGAGTTCCCTCTATTCGTATAGGACACAACGCAAGGCTTGCTCCCACTATAATTTCACAGTCCTGACTCCAGCCTCTTTAAGGTGGGCGGTCTTACAATTAGCATGCTGGACATCGGGTCCAGGGTTCCAGGTGCAAGACCTCGCCGGTCATTACGAACTGTTTGCGGGAAAATAAGCTGAAATCATCTAGTACTCTCCACTCAGAATTATTAATGAGTACCGGTAAACTATCAGGGGAGCCGAACAAAAATCCGGGGGGGAGGAACATTCTATCCAGGGGAGTAGTGACTTCCCCCCGGAACAGGAATAAGATCCGGCTGGAAGGGACCCTCTACCATTTGGCATCCACTATGGTCTCATGTACTTGCTATTTTGTGACAGTAAGACAACACAGTACTGATGCACTAATCATAAGAGTAAGTTGCACAATGACAAAGAAGGTTTTCACCTAAATTTGTTGCAGGATAATTTTACTTTAGTCAGTGCGACATGTTTCAGCAAAAATATAGCTACTGCGCATATAAAGAAGTCTTAAAACTTAATGTTAACTGGGCCGTGACAGTCACGCATGCTCTTGAAACACTAAAGATGCTTCCCTCCTGAAGTTTATCAGCAAGACATTTGCGTCATCTAAACTGGATTACTTTGTGTAACTCACTTGGAAGAGCTTTTCTCTTTCTTAACTGCTTTGCCGTCATCTAGTTTTGATTTTCTCGAAGACATTTTTCGTTTCCTTTAAAACGAAAAGAAAAAAACAGAAGTCAAATATAAGCAAACCAAACAAAAAAGCGAGTTGCTGGGTTCATTTACTTTGCATGATAAAATTTATTTATTTATTTAATTTTTTTTTAAGGTAAAGTGTGATGCAAGCGGTTGATAGAGGGAAAAAAAGAAACTCGAGAACTATGGAACGGACTAAGGAATAAAGGAGCAAATAAAAAAGTAACAATGAAAGATTAATGAACTTGTGTGTCTAAAGACTTTAATTTCCCATAGGAATTCGAGAGGATTTCAATAATTATATATAGTTTATAAAAATAGCACAAAACTGTTTAAGAATATCAGTTATACCTTGGTCTTTCCTCGTCGTCATTCCTGTATATTTTAAGGAGTTGTTTCACATTTGAACTAAAACGGACCTAAACAAAGAAAAAAAATCAATTTACAGCGCGAGGTATTTCAATGTCGTCCAAAGTCCAAAAAAATGTCTTTCAATGAATAGAAAAAGACAGACGGGAACTAGACAGACACGCAAAAGGAGGAAGATAAGAGAAGAGTATTCCACTCACTGGACCGGGGTTAAACTTTTTAAGTCCACTGATATCACCTCCCTTGAAGAGTGAATGAGCTACAAGCTAAAAGACAACAAAACTGCTTTTCAATTTAGTGTTCAAAGTAATCTGCTATTGTATTGCTTTTGTTAAAATGGAAACCGTTTCGTTGATTGGTTTAGCCATCTCTTACCACACTCGTAAGAAATAAGATGCAACAAAACAACGAGCCAACCCTGACTGGCTCACTTGCGTCTTTCCCGCTTCAGGCCAGAAATATGTATTTAAAAGAGAATGTAATCGTTTATCTCTCGACGAGGTCACTTCGGAAGCCGCGAATCGCGACGTTTACACTGCATACCGCTAGTCTTCTTCAGGTTGTTATGTTCAGCTGTGATTGGATGGAATTCCAAGGCTGTGTTTGGTGCATCTTTGAATCAAGTATATACTTGCGTTCTTATTGGCTCCTTGCGTTATTTACCCTTCCCCCGATTAGCTATTCTGATTGCTTATGTATAGTTTACTTAACTCCATTCAAAAGGCCTACAGACTGTATTGTATTGAAAACTGAATATGCAACTTTTCTAGTGAAAGATATTTCCAAACCATCCATCACTTGAAACCTTTTTCCCATATGTATAAAAATCAGCAGTAGCACAGGATCTCATACATTAAAATCAGAAATTCAAAGCGCATTTTGCATGCCTGCATCAACAATGGAAGACCACCAAAGAATAAGATTCACACTTACCTCATCCAAGGTTGGATACATTTCACTTTCATTAAAGAATATAAAATTTATAACCTGCAAAAAGGTTAAACGATTGGCGTCATTAAGTTTTCCAAACGTCCATTCATAGCGTTACAAGAGACTGAAAATCATCTCATCAGTGAAAGTTTTAACCTCATGCTGCACAAATTCAAATTACAAACCTCCACAACTGGGGTATTTCTAAAGTTTATCAGCTGTTCTCTCCTTGGTTCTGCTGTGGTCAACTCCCACCCCGCCAGCATTTCATACAGCAGGTGTCCTGTATAAGAAGGATACGAGTAATAGCGTTTTTAGAGGCGAAGATCTCTAGGTAATATACTGAAGAGAGTACCTGCTTGTCCAGTGTCGTGAGACCAAATACCGTGCAACCACAACGGCCGAACAGAAAAAAAAGGAAGCTTCACAGGGAGCCAATAAGACCCAGAGAAGATCCGTGTAAATTCAGTGCAATCTCAGAAAAACACGTACCTATCCAGCCTACAAGAAGGCTCTTATCGGCGATGCATTGAGAACGAGCAGCGAAAACGACGAGACTCGAGCCCAGGAGCGAAGCGTGCGTGCGTGCGAGGGGTCTGTGAGTGGTCTGGTGCGAAAAAAATGAGAACCCTTTCGAATCTCTTGCATGTGCATTGCTCGCCGACTCGAAAACCGCCATCTTCGCGTATCGTATCGCTACGCCAACGAGAGCCTGCCAACAATTTAGTATAGATTAGAGTATACTGGAATCTTTAAAATCAGTTACATCCTTACCAAACTGAATAACTTCAATATCATCGTCTTTGTCTTTTAAAAGCTTTTTAATGGTAGGATAAAGCCTTGACTTCCAGCCAAACAAAGAATTTTCAAAGCCAGAAAGCCTACGAACAGAAATTAGGCAAGTAAGTCGCTTGATTGATATTGCTTCACCGAAAAAATTTAGGGTGATTCATTACAGGTGCCACTCTAACACATGTACTATGTCTGTACATAGTACACAGTAAATGTTTCCTTTCAAAACGTAAAAACATTCAAGATACCAATAAACAAACAGATGCTAAGTACACAGACGTGATCCCGCCTGGTGAAGTGCTGCAGTACTTGTAGGAAATTTCTCTATGAGGGAAGGATTGTACAATACCATCAAACACCGGCAGAAGTAATTCATGTTAAAACCTGAAAGTGCAGGGAAGACCTCTGTAATATAATTCATTAGTTCCATGGAAGGCGAGAAAGTTTGTGACTGATTTTTCTGGAATTAGTTTGGAGCTTACGCCATTATGTACTTCCGAAGAATCTTAGTTGACTTACTTAGCCGTTCCATTGATTACAAAGATATTTCCAGAGTGAACATGACCACATGTTGGGAGGCCCTTGTCTCTCAGATAAACCAGCGCCTGTTCACAAGTTAAAAGACAACAAAGAAACTGGTGAAGTTGAGAACCTCAGCAAACAAACTCAAAAAGGCACTCTGCAGATTGCGTATTGCATGCGCGGCCACATTAGATATTGATAATTTGATTTTATTGACTGAATTGATAATGCAAATTAGCCACCGTAAGAAGTTTCTTTTAAAACCTGACGTTTCCAGCGTTGGCCATTCGTCAAAGCCCTTCGCCATTCGCCCTGACAAAAGGCTAACACTCCAAACATCAGCTTTTGAGAGTCCTAACGGTGGTCAAGTTACATTATCAATTCAAATGATCAAGCTATCTTGATCTAGTTTCGCCCCCTACGGACGCTGCGTCACAGTTTCTTTAGAAACGTACCCCCTTTTCACATTGGTGAGAGAAGAGCGAAACGACGAAAGAAAAAATTCACGAGTGAATGAACTTGAGACCGAAAAGAACAAATAAAGAAGAGAATAAAAAAAAGGATAAACAACAGGAGAACGAAAGAACACAAAGTAAAGAAGAAAACGAATGCACAAAATATACGAACTAGCTTGGGAAGCAGTTGGTAGGCATGTAGGAAATACTCTATATTGCGACAGCCTTACGTACATATTACTTTGCTTTTATTATGATTTACAAAAGGCAGCTTGAATTTTACCTCTAAGACTTGTCGCCCAAAATTACGAATTTGCGTAAGGGAAAGAGCTTTTCCCTTCACTTGGTACTTTTCATCCCAAGATGACTGTGGACGAGACTGAAGGTAACGCAAAGAATTTTAAGCAACGATGATGCATAAATGCGTTTACAAAACTAAACATGGAAAAACCTGGCAAAATCAACAAGCCAGCGCATTATGAAAAGCACTGTTTACATTCTTTATCAGATATGACGACGGGATTGAAAAATTTTCCGTTCCTACTAAGTTATCCTCTTTACGAATCAGGTTTATGTTTTCAAGTCAACTGCAGCCTATGTACAGGGCCTCACTGTCTCCCTTTATCCAAGGGGAAGAAACTCGACGAGCAAACTGTCAGTCCTGCAAGGGCATGAGGCGAGAGTGAGGGAAAAAAGGGAAGAGCACAAGGTAGGGAAACTTTCCTTTCTTTTTTACCTCGTCCCCTCCTGGCTCATCGCTTTTCTTCCTTGCTTTTGCCCCACGCCCTTGGCTAACTTACGGCTCGATTAAGCTTCTCCTGCTTGCATAACGAGAAAAGGAAAGGCTTAAGGTCAACTGACGGCGGAACTTTCCAAGACGTTTGTGTTTTAATGTATAAAGCCAAGGATAATCTATGTCCCTCCTATATTAATGACATTTTTATTAAGCATAGATCTAACTATAACCTAAGGCAGTTTGATTTCTCCGCTGCCAGGTACAATACAGTAACATATGGCAAGCACTCCCTCCGCCATTTAGGGCCCAGTCTCTGGGGAAAATTATCCCCAGACTTGAGAGAAGTTACCAACTTAAAATGTTTCAAAAACAAAATACGTATATTAGATTTAGTTATACTAATGGATTATGGATGCAAGTGCTGTCATCTTTGTAATTCAAAAATACATTTGTCATACTGTAAATATTGATATCATTTATACTTACGCTTATATTTAAATACTTTTACTTTAATTTATATTTATTTATGTTGTGTCCCCTAATTAGCACAGGTTTCTAACCTAAGCTAGGAGGTTTCTTTAGACACCTTAATAAAGTTTCATCATCATCATCACCAAATATAATTTGAAACCTAGGAAACGACAAACTGAATTCAATAAGCCGTGGTTTATATTTTAACAGATCAGGAGTGGGGAAGTTTTAAAATATCAAACATTTAAAATTTAAGACACACAAATTCTAATAATAATACCAAGGTTAAAATTAAACTTGTTACATCAACAAAATAAACATTGAACAACATATGCGCATTTTGGTTGTAAAGTTTCACTGCCTCTCTACTCACATACCCCATATATGAGATCTTTTAATGATCCAGCAGATCGGTATGGATGGATGAACATCACAAGGTTGTGACTAAATACAAAGTCAATGCTCATCAATGGAAAAAGGTAGGGATACTGGCAAAAGAAAGTAGCATTAAAAAAACATATCAGTAAACTAAGTGCACATATACAAGTTATAATATGTACAGCATAAGTACAGATATAGTCAATGTTCATCAATGGAAAAAGGTAAGGATACTGGCAAAGGAAAGTAGCATCAAAAAAACATGTCAGTAAAGTGTAAGTGCACATATGCAAGTTAAAATATGTACAGTATAAGTACAGATATATTTTCGCTATTATTTTCATGAGTTTATCATAATTACAGTACTGAGGCCGTTCTTTAAAGAAGTACTTGACTGTTACCAGCATTTAAGTAACAAATGGCTCTCTAGGGTAGACCAAGAGTTTTCTACTAGGAAACAAATGAGGTATCATTGTTGAAAATGATCAAAGTTTTTTTGCAGCAAATTAAGGAAATTAAACTTCCTAGAATTTTAATAGCCCATTTCGGAACTACCCTTGGCCTCTTTTCCAAAGTGACTCCTGGTGCTCATCCTAGCTGTCATAAGATGATACGTTTTCATTCAAATGCAAGTTAAATTCATTGTCACAAGAACAGTTGAGCACCAGGCCTTGTTTTGAAAAAGAGACCAGGTGGAATTTGGAAATGGCCTATTGCCATTGAAAACCTTGAGATTAAAGTGCAATACAGATGAACTGTTAAAAATTTATATAATTACAACTTTGCTTTGCCAGTTGTAAAGATACATAGCTTGATTTGAAGGAAATGCAAACCTGCAACAGTGAGAAAAGTTCTTTCAAAGTTTTCTTTGTGGCTTTGGTAAAGGGAATCACAGATTGTGAGCTCCAGGGTGTCATCGTCAACACAGCATTGATGTCTTGTTTACTATCTTTTACAAGGAACCATTGTTTATTTACTCTGCTACCTGTGTAATTGTTAAGGATAGGTATAGTTGAATACTTGCCCCATCCTGAACAATCCTTCATGTATATTCATAGCTGCTGATTCACAAGATAAGTATATTCTTAATGATTATATCTATGACAGATTAAGGAAAGTATTGGACTGAACAAACCCCTAACACACACATCTGTGATAAAAGCCCCAGTGGCATAGCCTCATAGCTATCCAATACATGAGCACTGTACTCTGGAACAAGCTTGACAATGAAGCAAGAATGAAAAGCTTGTTTAAAAATTTTACATGATTAATTGAAAAAAACTCCCTCTAAATAATACACATTTAAATTTATTAAATTTGTTGTCTCCATTATGTATTTTTAGTTTTAATTATGACTGTAATTTCCTGCTTCTTCTTAAACTTGACTTAGATAAGACCACATCGTTCAGCTACTCTGTAATGTTATCATGGCATAAATAACCTTATAGTAAATGCTTTTTATCACTATCATTACAGAAATGTACATGTCCAGCACATATTTCAAAATTCTGATGACAAAAATTTTGCACATTTATCATCTCTTCTGAGTTAAGTGAAATAATAGTACTAACAGTTTTTTACTTTAAATTACAGAAATGAACACTCGGCTCCTGTTTCTTACCCATATCTGGTAAATGGTCAATAAAACTATACTTTTTGGAATCCTTTAAATAGTAGTAGCAATTCAGCAACACTGCATCTGCAATATCAAGTTTAAAAACTCATTGGCCTTTTTGGATTGAAGAGGAAATCATCAACGTTAGATAGTTCCCTACCTTTTGCATATCAACATTTCATACTGCAGTTATACAAATTAAACCTATGACCTATTTCTATGCAAAAAAGTACAAAATTAACAATATTTAACATTATTGACTGAGTTAACATGATTTTCAAGCACTGTCACACATCAAACTTAATCATTTGCAAATTAGTTTCATAAATTCTTCACAGTTCTTGTACCTCTTTCTACACTTTTCTGAAGTCTTTTCTCTTCGTCCCATTTCTCAATTAATGATCTTTCCTCTTCAATGCCAATCCGACTCACATAACGATTCCATTTCCTAGAACCATACAAAAAAAAAGAACTATTCGATCACCAAATTTAGCCTATTATATTACAGACTTATATATTTGAAGATGGGTCTAATTTTCCCCCTTTGTGCATGAGTGGTGTGAAGTACATGCAACACTCTGAGATACACTGTTTTTAATGAAAATTCTTTGAAATTTCAAATTGCTAAGCAATGCTTACACTGTCCACTATGAATGTGATTCTTACATACATGTACAGCTGTACAATATAAATTGGCCACTATAAAGAGTTTCTAAAGATGATGTTTAGAGCCCTAGACCCAAGTAAGAGCCCTTGATTAGCCCTTTGGCCCTAAGGTGTTTATCAATTTTCACTATGCTGAGAACTACATTTCTTAACAGCTGTTCAAGTGGTAACTGTTGTGGTCTCCAAATTAGTGATTAAAAAATGTTGGTGACTACATGTGCAGCATTGGTCACTAATATAACAACTTGTGTTTGAGTTGCAAAGTTATTTTTCATGGTCTGAAGTCAAAGGGATAAGAAAGTTTTCATAAAATTTTTCTTATGTTCCATGACTTTCACTTTAAGATTTTGCTTTGTATGCTAGCTATAGGCCCCAGGATACTTGGTAAATTGGCCAGCCATCAAGTACATTTTGGAGTACATGTATTAAACAATTTAAGTGCCTCTTGTTTTCTTTCTCAATAAAAATTTTGCTGGCACCTAAAAATTTTAATTCAGGCCACTTATTTATGATTGAAGGTAGCCAGATGGCCGCTTAAGAGAAAAGTGAGTTTGGAGCCCTGTTTAATAAGAACCATATCCTACCTGGTGCTTTACAAAGGTATTAACAACTATTCAATAACTTTAACAACAATAAAAATAAATTGCAATAACAATGAAACAATGAAACAATCAAAGAACCAACCAGCGTTTACAGATTATCCAGACTATGATGATTAACAAGAATGCAATGCCAATAGCAATCAGGACTGGAAGCTAAAAAGACAAATTTATACCAACACTCAGTCAATCAGTGAACAGTCTGCAATATTTTTCCTCACTGGATTCACTCAATGTTCTAGAAAACAAATTTTATGATATTAGGTACATTATTATGTTCTTAATATCAAATAACTGCTTGCAATCAAAGCAACACAAAAATTCCTAGCTGTTTCAGCTGTTAAAAGTCACATCATTGGTTTTAGTTAACCCATTAATAGCTGTAGCTTTAATGAGAAACTGTATTTTGAAGCTAGTCGAGCAGATTTCGGGTCACTGTTGTGGTTTTAAAAGCTCAAACTTACCACAAACCCATTCACAGCTTGCACACTCGACGGCCTTTTGATCCAAATGCAAAATGGCGGCCTGAAAATCTCGGGCAGGCGCAGAAAGCAAAATTTCGTGATGGGTTGAAAAGTACTGCCCCACTTATGACTTTTACTTTTCTCTCTTTCTCCTGCAATTTTTCCCCCTTTCCTTGCCTGAAGTTTCTCCTCACTTGCTGCAAATTTAGTGGGCTTCATTTTGGTGTAAAGATTTTTTTGGAAACTACTCATTATTTTCAAATCATATGCTCAGAAAGGTAGGTGGGTCATGGAACAAGATTTTCGTGCAGATTTTCAGGTCAAAGTTACCTGGTTTTTTGGCTATTTCACCAATCTCCTTCACTCAATTGCACTCATTCTGGTATCATTTGTAAGATATTTTCAACCTGTTTGAGTATGTGCTCAAAGTCATGCTCCAGCATTAAAAGTGATGATGTCACAAGGTGTAGAAAGGGTGTGGTTCCACATGGGCGCTTACGGGCGCACTAGACGTCAATAGGTTAACCCTAACCCTAACTTTTTCACCTGATTTTACATTAAATAGACCTATTTGATTGTTTAAAAAAAATGGATTTTTCTGAAAAAACTTGGTTCTTTGTTAAACAGTGAGTTTCCAACTCTTGATCTTTCATAATTCTATTTTTCTTTTTCAATTTGTATTATATGCTGCAGCAAAATATGGCACAGCTCGTAAAAATACTCTGCGATACTACACAACAAAACGTCCAATAAGAGATTTATTATCCAACAAGCCAAATTGTTGTTTCAGTGCGGGTGTAGAGTGCGTGACATGTTTTGTCGAGTTCATGAACCCAAAAGGGTGTCGGGTAAAAGAGAAAAAACGCATGTGCTCGAAGTTTTGGGAATAAATATAACCTTGTGTTTCATTATCTGGTTGATTTGAGTGTGTAACATTGGCGACCCTGCCAGGACTGGACCGAAGAGGCTTATCATCGACGAAGAACTGCCTTGGGTTGTGAAGGACAAAGTAATTGGCACGCTTGATTGATTCGTCGAGCGCGAGTTGGTTGTGGTCGATTGCTGTCGACGGCGGACTGATCTTGACGTAAAGTGTCGCATTTCTTTTGTGAACGGCTGATTGCACTATTGGTGAGTACGAAAGATTATTTCTTGGAAGTATGATGGACACCGAGAGTCTGCAGATCGAAATTCAGGCCGCGTTGTGTTCCTTGAGCGAGGAAAGGCTTAAAGAAGTTTGTAGTGGGCTGAACATTACTGTACCACCTGAGAGCAAGAGAAGGTTGGTTTTTATCCGAGCTCTAAATAAATACCTCGAAACGGAAGAATTAGATAATGAGAAGCTCAAAGTGTTGTCGTCATCTCTAAGTATGCAGGGAAAATTTGTACCGGAACAGAAAACGGAACCGCCGAAAGCTTCTGAAAATAGTAAGGCGACCGTCAAAATAGAGCAAAATCCCGCGGTGTCAATTTCAAAATTCAAACGCGACTTCAAGATTTCGGGCCAGATTGGTGACGCGTCGCAGAAGGATCGTTTGAGTTTTTCCTCGCTAGTACATCAAATTGAGAATGGGTTAAAGAACGACTATACAGAGGATGAAATCAAAGAGGCTGTGATAAAAGCGATAAATCCGGCGTTAAGCCTAAGAAGTTATTTGGAGGGTAAGGTAGATTTAACACTGGCCAAATTGAGGAGAATTATGCGTTCTCATTATCAGGAGAGAACAGCAACCGAACTATATCATCAGTTGAGCTCAACTGTCCAACAGCCAAAGGAAAAACCTCAAGAATTCTTGATCCGCCTTCTCGATTTGAAACAGAAGATCTTGTTTGCATCTCAAGAAACTGACTCGGACCTGAAATATGATCCTACCTTAGTACATGGCATGTTTGTCCATAGTTTTTCCCTTGGCCTGCAAAATGAGAATATCAAGATCGAAATGAAGCCCTACTTGGAAAAGAAATTTATAAGCGATGAAGAACTATTCGAGAAATTAAATGTGTGTTTCAGTGACGAACTGGAGCGATCACAGAAATTCGGTTCACAGCTAACCCCCAAGGTAAATACTGTTCAAAAGGGAGGGGACAAGCAGGAGTCAAAGAATAATGGGGTGGAGGAAGGTCTCATGAAAGAACTAAGGGAGCTCAAGGCAGAGGTGGCCGCAGTCAAAGACACTCCGGGTTCAAACCCCCCTCACACAACAGCCTATGAGACAACCCCCACTGTGTAGGACCTGCCAACAAAGTGGGAATGGATGGCCGTGCAACCATTGCTTCAGGTGTGGGGCGAGTGGCCATTATGTACGCGAGTGTAATGCCCAATTCAGCCGACGCTCTCCAGCAGAATTCCAGGGAAACGGCCAGAGGTCACGTCCATGGGACAGGGTGTGACCAGGCAAGAAAACCAGTCCCGTTACGTGCAGTGTGGAAAACAAAGCACAGACCATGTACCACTTAACCGCGGCGGAGCCTGTAAGACCAATAGATATTATTCAAAAGAATGTCAAGTAAAATACAGAGCTGTGCATAAACCAGTTTGCATGGCTATACAGGAACTTGAGAAACAGAAAGCAGCCGGAGATGATGGCCATGATTTGAACACGACGTTTCCCTGCCACCTGACGCCAAGGCAGCAGCTCGGACTGACAAAAATCGTGGGACGGAGGTGCGTGGTAAAATGCCTAATGCAGGGAAAGGAAGTGGAGGCATTATGGGATACAGGTTCCCAGGTTTGTGTTGTGTCAAGGAAGTGGCAACAAACTCACTTACCGCTGGAGGTGTTAAGAAATGTTGAAGAGTTGTTGGGAGCAGGAGAAGAGCTGAATTTGGAAGCGATGAATGGGACAAACATTCCATTTGACGGTTGGATTGAGATCGGGTTTAAGTTGGCTGGGGACGATACAACTGCTCATGAGCTGACAGTTCCAGTACTGGTGGGACAAAAGGAACAAGAGTACCCAATCATTGGCTTCAATGTTATAGAAGAAATCCTAGCTCAATATGGTGGAAACCACCAAGCGGCAAGTAACATCATTCAGCAGTCATTCCCTTCAATTCATCATACTCGCATAGGTACCCTGATCAATTTGATCCAGTCAAGAACACAGGATACCGGTACTGCAGCTGTTAAAGTCGGAAAGAGAGATGTTATGCTGCCAAAAGGAGAGGCAACGACAGTTAAGTGTCAAACTCACCTCGGACCAGTTCCAGAGGGGATGCCAGTAATATTTGAGCCCAAGGAAGACAGCGAGCTCCCAGACGGACTGGAATTGGGCGAGGAACTTACTAAAATAACCCCGGGAACCTCTAGTCACGTGGCCGTCGTGGTCCAAAACAATACAGACAGAAACATCTTGTTAAAGCGCAGAACAGAATTGGGCCGGATACACCTGGTAAAGTCAGTTCTACCAATTCCAAACACTCCCGACTCGTACTCTCGAGGAGACGAGGATTCTTACCCTGAAGCTACCTCGCATCCTGGTCAGGAACAAGATGGATGGGAGCCACCAGTTGACTTGAGTCAGCTAGAAGACAATGAACAATTGATCGTCCACGAAATGCTACGGCAAGAAGCTGGAGCCTTTGCAAGAAACGACGATGATGTTGGCTGCGTGGAGAACTTGGTGCTGGATATCCAGTTAAAGGACAATGAGCCAGTACAGAAGAACTATATCTCCATCCCCAAGCCACTCTATGGGGAAGTGAAAGAGTACTTAGAAGACTTGATTAATCGAAATTGGATCTGCAAGTCCCGTTCGGCTTACTCCTCACCCATGGTCTGTGTTCGCAAAAAGGATGGAAGTCTGCGACTTTGTATTGATTATCGAGAATTGAACAAGAAAACATATCCAGAACGACAGCCGATTCCCCGTATACAGGATATCTTAAATGGCCTAGGCGGCAACAGATGGTTTACAGTTCTGGACCAAGGGAAGGCCTACCACCAAGGCTTTATGACAGAAGAAAGCCGCCCCCTGACTGCATTCGTGACCCCCTGGGGATTGTATCAATGGAATAGAATACCGTTCGGGCTAATGAATGCACCGGCGGCATTCCAAAGGTGCATGAATGAATGTCTAGATGGCTTACGTGACAACATCTGTATCCCCTACCTGGATGATGTCTTGGTGTATAGTACGACCTTTGAGCAACACGTTCAGGATGTCCAACAAGTCCTGCGTCGACTGCAGGAACATGGGATAAAGTTAAAGCCATCAAAGTGCAAGCTCTTCCAACGACAAGTTAGATATTTGGGGCGGGTTGTTTCCGGCGATGGCTACTCTCTAGACCCAGAGGACACGGCCGCCGTACACAACTTGGCGAAACAAAAACCAGCAACAGTGGGTGATGTGCGTAAACTGCTGGGGTTCCTGAGTTACTACAGGCAATACATCCAGGATTTCTCACGCATAGCTAAGCCCCTGTACGATCTAATGGCTGGCCCTGATCTATTGGCTAATAATCATAAGGTAACATGGACAGAGGAACATCAGAAGCGGCTTGACATGCTGGTCGACCGACTAACTTCTCCTCCAGTGATGGCATTTCCCGACTTTACGAAGCCATTTGTACTTCACACAGACGCCACACCCTGGGTGGCAGCAGTTTCAGCAAGAGTTGGCATTGCTCACGCAGAACCGGGCGTCACAGATTTGGTTTTTCGCCAACTTACTTTAGAAGAAATATTAAGGGCTCAACGGGAAGACCCCGACACCTCACGAATCCTGGCCTACAAGAAACGGGGATATCCCCCACCAGGAGGAGAGCGGAAAAATGAGACTCGTACAACATCTTGCTACTTGAGAGCATGGAATAAACTCCATATATCAGCGGACGGGATTCTGTGGCGCCAAACTAAGAGTCGATTGCAGCTAGTATTACCCACAAAGTTTAAACAGTTGGTTTACCAAGAGCTTCACATTGAAATGGGTCATCTGGGTGCAGATCGAGTGGTGGACTTAGCGAGATCTAGGTTCTATTGGCCTTACATGCAAGAGGAAATCGAGTATTTCATCGCCAACAAGTGTCACTGCATCCAGCAAAAGAAGCCCCAAACTTCCCCTAGAGCACCAATGGAGAGCATTACGACAACTGCCCCTTTTGAGATGGTGTCTATAGACTTTCTTCATTTGGAGAAAAGCCAACGGGGATTTGAATACATTTTGCTGATAGTAGATCACTTCACAAGGTTTGCACAGGCCTACCCAACCCGAAACAAGACAGCACGAACGGTGGCTGAAAAGATTTACAATGACTTTGTACCACGATTCGGATTCCCAGCCCGTATACACAGTGATCAAGGAGGAGAATTTGAGAACAATCTCTTCCATCAACTACATAAGTTGTCTGGCGTTTCCAAGTCTCGCACCAGCCCCTACCACCCTCAAGGGAATGGGCAAGTGGAGAGGATGAACCGCACGCTATTGTCTATGCTGCGAACACTCCCAGATTTGAAGAAACGAAAGTGGGATGAATCACTCAACAAGATGATCCACGCGTACAATTGCACGAAGCATGAGGCGACAGGATACGCTCCGTATTACTTGTTGTTTGGAAGAACACCCCGCCTGCCCATCGACCTGATTTTCAATTTGAATCAAGAGAGTGCAGAGGGAGATTATAACACTTACGTCCAAAACTGGCAGCATGATATGAAGGAGGCATACCGGATAGCTCAACAGAATGCAAAGAAGACTGCCGAGCGCGGCAAGCAATATTACAACAAGAGAGTCTCAGGTGGCGTTCTTCAGCCAGGCGATCGGGTGCTAGTTAGAAATTTAACAGAGCGCGGTGGCCCTGGAAAATTACGATCCCATTGGGAGTGCGCTATCCACGTTGTGGTTAAACGAATGGGGGCTCAAAGCCCAGTCTACAAAGTGAAGCCTGAGAGTGGAGGTGGCCGCGCAAGAGTACTTCACCGGAATTTACTACTGCCTTGTGACGCTTTGGAAGCAGATGCCCCAAATCTGGGATTTGGTACACGACCCCCAAAATCAGCAGTAGAGAAACGACTTTTGTCTGTTTCGGGAAATGACCTACAGAATTCGGGGAAAGATGATGATGATTTCGGTAGTGTGGACCTTGTAGAGGAAATACCTACTGAAGTAAGAACTTCAAACTCAGTGTCTCCAGGACGCGATTTGCCTTCAGAGTCAATTGAGGATTCTGCGACTACTGAGGGCACCAATGGGCCATCCAGCGAAATACAACTTGCAAATGAAGGAAGTGCTGACAATGACGGATCAGAGGGAGAGGATATTGCTGAGCAGGACATGTGGACTCGGCCGCAGCGCCAAAGGAGACCGCCGCAGATCTTAACTTACAACTCCCTGGGAAATCCACAGTACCAGTCGGCTGAGCCAGGATTCAGCAGTTCACGCGTTAACGCCATTCAAGCTCCAGCTATCACAGCTATTCATCCGGGAACACCCCTGTATTTCTGGGTGTGGCCATGCTGTTTCCAACCTGTCTACTACTCGAGGGCTTGAGAGGAGCCTCTTATAAGACTCAAACATTAAAAAAAAAAAAAAAAAAAAAAAGAAAATCAAAAGCACGCAAGGTGCTGAAGGAGACAATGTCAAACAACAGCTACAGTAGCTGCAGAGAACCCTGATAAATAGTTTTGTAATATTTAGAAGAACACTTTCATTTTCGGCGGGGGAGTGTGTAGAGTGCGTGACATGTTTTGTCGAGTTCATGAACCCAAAAGGGTGTCGGGTAAAAGAGAAAAAACGCATGTGCTCGAAGTTTTGGGAATAAATATAACCTTGTGTTTCATTATCTGGTTGATTTGAGTGTGTAACACGGGCGAATATCGCGTGATATTTTGTACTCGTCTAGCATGTTATTTGTACTCTTCGAAGCACATTTGGTTAATAAATTCTTGTATTGTTACATGTATATGACATTTGTGGTCGCGTGCAAAAAAAGTGTGGAAAAGGCACTTCTCGTTAACGTTATTGTTGTTGATTCATCGTTATACTATCATTTGAGTTTAAAAGCGCTCTTAATTGCCTGAAAGTTTTCCCATTAAAAATTCTTGCATTCACACGCTGATCCATTATAATTTTTCCTTGTACAATTCATGAACTTTTGTTCTTCGAAATGCACAAGATATGCATTAACACGTACCCAAACATGATCTCCCATGTAATCAACAAACGATCCCATGGTGTAGCCAGTTAACAGACTTGCTCAGTGAGTCTCCTATAAGTACACGACTCTGGCCATTTTGTCTTTAGCAATCCTTACACGATCGAGACAAGGATTTCTTCAGATGTTCACGCTTCAAGACACTTCCACCTCTGTCAAACTCCGCCAGGCGTTCGCATGTCACATGAATGTCATGTGTTATGGACTTCTCTTACAAACTGCTGGTAAATCGTGGGCTCACTAGAAGATGTGGGGGAAATTGGAGGGAAATTGAGGAATTTTGAACAATTATTTCGAGATTAAAATCGTCTAGTCTGTGAAAAGGCGAGATAGTTACGCATTGAACAATTAAATATTCCTGTGGTTCTTCGGGACTGAACGGCTAAACTTCGCTTCTTTTTGTTTCAAAATGGAGGGTCTTTCTGAATCATTCGCAGCCAGTTTTACAGTTTCCTCTGACCCAAACGACACTTCAGCGCCCCATCCAAGGTAAGATCGTCAGTGTAAACCAGACTTCAGTACAACCTGGGTCTCCTGTTCCCTCACAGTTGTAGTGCATCGTCAGAAATACTTTAAGATTCGTCCAAGGGGTTTAGTGAGAGTCGAAAAACTCGCTGATGTGTACATGTATGTGTAGATCTTGCCCCTCTTGCAAAGACGTCACTCGCAGGTCTTCTCTCAGACAAGTGCACTTTATATCTCTTGGTGATGTGTAGTAGCGTTGAAAGAGTATTAAATAGATGTATCTGTCAGCACAGAAATGTGCTCTGGAAATCGAGGGTACTTATGTGTACAGAGTTCCCCCCAGTCCCCCTCCCCCTACACCCAAAAAGATCCCCCCAAAATGTAAGAGTAGACCTTGATTTCCCCAATTAATTGAAAGCAAGCAATGACTTAGTGGCTCCATTAACCTTTTAAATCCCAAAATCTGATTGTCGACTCTCCCCTCTAACTTCTACACATTTCGTTGTAAATTATTTACAAGAATTTGGTGTTAGATCAAGAGAACAACCTCTACCTGATAAGTCTGAGTATTTTCTTTATTTGTTTGGTGGATGGTGTATGGATATTATAGGGTGAAGTTTCAATTATAAATCACTTCTGGGAGTTAGGGGGTTAAACAATGAGATTTGTGATTATCTAGAATACTCATGAGTAAAGATTGACCATAGCAACTATTTGGAGCAAGAGAACTTTAAAAGTATTGTTTACTTATCAATATTCTTTTGAGCCACTACAATGTTTACACTGTGGTACTGTGCAGCTATAGAATGATATACATTGTTGCTGCCACGGCTAAAGAAAAAGCCCCTGTATTTTTTGTCACAATGGGGATGTTGTAATACTAAGCACTGACTTATGTTTACATGCCATCAGGATGACACAGTATAAAATGAAGCCCAGTAACACACCAGATCAGTTTTTACGAAGGAAAAGAATGTTGGAGGAGCAGAAAAAGTATGTTCTGTCCTCATGGAAAATTAATGACATCAGGCCCTATACATGCTGTGATAAAATAATTATGTTTTTCTTATATAAGTTATTCTTTTCATGCATCTTCACTTTATTTCTAAGTTTACTGACGTCATTGCTGTTGGAAATTGTTAGTGGTAACTCAGCACATTGTGTTGTACTTGATATTGTATGTAATGTTCTATTTTGTATCCTCAGACACAGGCGAGACTATGTCAACTATGCAAGAAAACTGGTGGAAGGATGTTTAGAAGTTGAAGATGTCGAGACAGAGGTAAACATGCTTTTTAAAAAATCGTTATTTATTTTGAACTTATCCATTTCATCCCATCATTTCTTTGCTATGATTGATTATTGTTATATCTGCCATTTACTACAAGTTCTGGAAATTAATGGTTGACGTATACTGTAGGAGATGGAGTTTATTGAGGAGAGTGACAAGAAAAGCAGGAGAAGTCGTAAAAAGAAATTTAATCCTTATGCATATCAGGTGTGGCTATTTCATAATTTTATTCATGTCTCAAGTTTGGATCACTTTAAAATTATCATTACAGTTTTACTCAGTAATGTATTCATATTATGATTGAAAATTTGTAGCTCCTGACTAGCTTCTTAGTTATTTGCGGGGCAAACCATTTTATTCATGTATTTTTGTAATAAGAATTTTAATTATGTATGTCTGTAATCAGAATAAGAATAAAGTTTGTTTTGTTGCTCTTTGAGGAGATCTAATTTTGTTCAGAAAACAAAAGTGATTCAGTTTTCTAGACCAATCTAAATACACTTTTTTTCTACCTTGCTCATAGTAAAGTGAAAGCTTAACAGAGTCATTTATTATCTCTTTTCTCTGCCAGCCTAATTATTATTCACTACATGGTATAGATTGGGATCAAAATCTTTGATCAGAAAATTGATTTTTTCTTTTCTCCCTTCTTTCCTTCTTTTTGTTTTAGCTGATGTTATCCGAGTGGCTTGTTGATATTCCTGATGATTTAAAGGGGGAGTGGTTGATGGTTATTTGTCCAGTGGGCAAAAGGAACCTTGTCATTGCCGCAAATGTAAGTTAATATATACAGCCTAGTTCTGTACACCACATGCTCCCAAACACTTGCTAATCTATGTGCAAGTGTAAGTTTATTTGAGGCTCAAGGTACATGTAGCTTCCAATTTGTTGTTCACAACTGATTGTGTGGATTTGACACCTGTTCATAGAAAGTGCCTACCATGCATGCAAAGTAAAGTTCAGGGAGACTTTTTTCCAATTAAGTATTACTAACTTCATTTTGACCTATAATTGTTTAATATGTCCTTATAATTTATTGTAAAATAATATAGGGATATACTGCTGCATACACTAAAAGTGGCTACAGGGTGAACAAGTTTTCTTCATTACTCCCTGGAGGAAGTCCAAAAACTCTCAAACCTGGAGGTATGAAAGTGATTATCAACTTAGACTACTGAACAATGACCAGTGAATGATTTGCAAAATTGTAATACAGCTGTCATAGATTCTTTATTTACTTATTATTTGCTTTAAACTTCTCAATATAAGATGAAGGTGTAAAGGCTGGCCATAACTTTCACCTTTTAATTTTCTTTTCCTTTTTTTTGCCTTGCTTAAGAGTCCCCTTAGTATAACCTCAATTAATTTGAAAAATTTAGAGCTTTTATTGTTATCTTCATTATAAGTATATGTGGTAATTGTACAGTGAGTACGCAATGTAAGATACCTAAAACTACGTGTACATATATTTCTACACCTGAAAATTTAGATTACACCATCTTGGACTGTATCTTCAATGGACTAACAAACACTTTCCATGTGTTGGATGTCATGACCTGGAGAGGTCATCCTGTGTATGACAGCGAGGTACAGTTGTCGCGTTCTTAGCGTAGTGTTCAACCGAAACACGAAGAGTATACAAATCAGTGGTTTATTTTCCTTTAGTGTCAAATGGTGAAACTACATGTAAATAAAATACAGAAAACGATGAAACGAAAACAGAAAACAGGAAATACGACAAGGCAAAAACAATAAAATAACGGAACGTTGAAAACTTACATGAATGGTGCTGCGATGAATGATAAACTGACAAACTGAGGTGATAAATTAAGGTGAAACCTACTGAAACTAAAAAATGCAACACATGAGCTCTGAACTGAACGGGCCTGGGAAACCAAGCTGACTGAGTGGGTCCCAGGGCCCACTGACAAAAAAAAGGCGGCAAAACCCCTAATAACAGTAGAAATATGTAGCTCTGCCAGGGCTTGACACTACACTAACGGTAGCCAACTAGCCATAGACTTGTAGAAAGTCAGTTTTGGCTCATGCTTTTTTATTTCCACAATAGCCCACCAGTTTGGCTAGTTAACTAACTGAAATTGTTGTAACTGACATCTGCAGTGTCACCAGCCACTTGGCTAGTAAGTTGAAAAGTTAGTGTCAAGGCCTGTCTGCACTACTACTGATGAGGCTTGCCTAGTGATTTTTTACAGCCATCATATGTATTTCATTTTGTGATCTCTGATTTGGAAGCTGTTGATAACCTATCAAGAAATGTGTGTGGACAAAACGGATGTCATTGCTTTTCTTTTTCATTTTCCTGTCTTTCAGACAGATTTTAGGTTTTACTGGCTGCAGACAAAGCTTCAGGAAGAGCCTTTGGTGACACAAGCGTCGGCTGACAACCCAGTAAGAGGATTGTAATTAATGGGTTCTTTGCGTGACTTGATCACATGATCAACTTTTGGTAGACACAAAAACAGTTCACTTTTGAAAAATTTTGTTTGCGCAAGCTGAAAGAGCATACTAAAATTGGGAAACCTGAGAATTTTCAGCCGTACATCTCAAAAGTAGTGATTGTAACGGCCACCGAAAGTTAGAAGTATTTGTATTGAGAAAAATAACTTTTGCCACCCAGTCATGCATGCTGACATGGTTTTCCACGCAAATCCTTGTAAATTCTAAAATTTCAAAACTATTGTTAAATCTTTCCCTTAGACACTTAAGGACTCAAAATTGCCTGTTTTGAATTAAAAGGAGATTTGAGCCCTGTAATGCTGAAGGAAATATTTCATGACAGTTTTGAAAATTTTTTTTTTTTTTAATGACATGATCAAGTCATATGAAGAGCCTATGGGTTCATACACTCTGGGAAAAGAAGATTGGCGCTTTTGTAAGGGTAATGGCCTCTCAGCATGGTGATGAGTTTCAATTCCACACCTGATTTTACATGAGGGTTGAGTTTGGCTTTGGATTTTTTCCTTGCTCCAGGATTTTTTTATGTTCACTGGATTTTCTCTCTCCACCAAAACAACTTTCCAAATTCCATTTTAACCCAGAATTAGAGGATGAAGTCCCTTTTGGAAGATCATATGCCACTGCTAAGTTATACTCATAATTATATTTTTCATTAGTTTATTCATATTTGTTCAAAAACAATATTTTATATTTGAAAAAAAGCATCATAAAACAAACAAACAAGCTGATATTTTGAAAACTGATGGAAACAATGTAAAGGGGGAAATCCTGAGTTTGATTCATGTAAGCTCTCTTTAGGGAAGATATAAATTATCTTAACACATTTCTGCTCATTATTCATCAGTACAGATTTATCAGTTTGCATCATCATCCATGTGATGCCAGTTCCATTTCTGAGGCTTTGATCAGTGTCACATCAGTCAATGAGGTAAGAAAAATAGACAACTGACGAGAAGTGGTATCTTAGTGTATTCCTAACTGGATTTCTTTTCATTGCAAATTGACAAAAAAAAAGACACAAAATTGTTTAACCAACAACTTTGTCGCCCCAAGGTAGTCAATTAAGTGTTTGGGCATCATTCACAGTATGAATTTAACTTGGAAAAAATTACTTGCAATTTTCTCCTCAGTGTTAGTGTTCTTAACTTGATCCTACAACAGTGCATGATGGACAAATAACTTCTCTTCAAAATACAATAGATGTCCTTGGGACCAGACTTATCACCCTAAAGTTTCTTTACTTGATATGGTGCCAAATTCTGCAAAATAACTGACAGAAAGGGAGAGAGCATTCGTAATAGAACAAATATTCAGAAGGCCTAACATATCTGTTACAAGTGGAGTGGTTAACAGTCCATTTTACAGTTGTGTGCTCAGTTGCCAAGCCTTTTAATGGGAGTGAGGCTGGGGGTGACCTTGTTATGATACAAACATTGCTACCTTTCAAATGTAAGTCACTGTGTTATTATGCTAACTAGATACAGGTCTCTATCACAACAAGGTCACCTTCAGCCTCACTCCAAATCAAAGGCTTGGCAACTAAGTACACAACTGTAAAATGGCCTATTGCTTAGGTACTATTAAATTTATCTCAAATGACATCCTCTTAACAAGCTAACTTGAACAGTTTTAATTAAGATACCTACAAGGAGGGTGATCTCTCATTATTCAATCTCATGCTATATTGGTACTGTTTGTTCCTGAAAACTATTTAATTGATTTTAGGTCGATGGTTTGTTGTTCTTTCACAAGAGGACGCATTACACTTGTGGAAGAACACCTCTGGTCGGCTGGTTAAAACCGTACATGCTTCCTGAAATATTGGGGCTCCCTGTGCCTGATGCTTTCATGGTAGGGGTTCCTGCGGTAAATAAACTTACTTTGCTGAAGTCGAACAAGGAGTTACGAGATGGCGATGAGGAAAAGAGGTTAGCGAGTGAGAACTGTGTAATTGAAGAGAAAATGGAAGTTCAGAAAACAAAGAAAAAACAGAGGAGAAAACATGTTTCTAAAACTGGTGCAGGAATGGAGGTTGAGGAGGAATCAAAAGAAAATATACAACATGAGGACACGAGTGAAAAGATGGAAGTTTCCAAGAGAACTTCCAAACGAGGAAGACGTAAGAAAGGCGATAATGATATGGATGTGAGTCAGACTGACGAAACAATATCTTGAAGTTGTAAAGACCTCTATCATCAATGGCGGGTGTAACTATTAAGAAAGCTTTCTCTGCGATCCTTTTGAGTGCAAATTCTATCACTTCTAAGTCTACTGACGGGGCCAGGGTGACTCAGTTAAACGCATTTAATAAAAAATAAAAAATGAAAAATAATACTTAATCTCGCAATTTAGTAAGACTCGCACAGTTATAAGAACCAGTTCCTCAGTTTTCAACGAGCCCAGCGGATGCATTCGAGAAGCGACTAGAAATTTTAGCTTTAGCCTCCCCCACTCCTTTCTTGGTCACGCTTTGTGTTTTGTTTGCTAAAGGTAAACTTGAGGACTTGAGGCTCACCATTGACCATGAATCCCGTGACAAACGATGTACAAAAGAAGGAAATTACAGCAAACGTTAGTGACGGATCAATGATCTTATCTACATGTATTTGCCTCTCAAGCCTTGTGCATAACGAGAAAATATGATCCGCCTTAAGGTTCGTTGTTAAAAAGGTAAAAAGGTCAAGCTCAAAAGTTGGGGGGGGGGGGGGAATCCAAGTTTAGGATCGGTTAGTGCGCCCATTTGGTTGCTCCGCTGACAGTCCGTATTTTTGCCTTGTTTTCGGTGTCCTACCGTCGCATATTTTACGCATTCCGTTGCCTCTACATGGTACAGTAGCGCAATGGCGGAATTAAACCATTTACAGGTGGGAATTCCTTCCCTCAGTGGGTATAAAAATCCACGACAGTAATAAAAATTCTTACAATTCATCTTTATCACAGATTTTTTAATTGATTTTTTTGTGCATACACATGTATGTCATGTCTAGCTTGGTTTGTCTCGCGAACACAGTTACAAAAGTTATGTTGAAATTTTGCCTCGTATAACGAAGAAGTCATTTCGGCTCGATAAAAAGCGACCGACTGAAAATATGATAACTGATACAGTGCGCTATGGGCAGAAGGTAATTAATCAGAATTTTGAAATTCTTGGCTCTGCTTCGGGAATGCTTGAAACGGCCATCCACCCTTTCTCTTCGCGGCTCTCAAGTCTTTCTAAAGGGGCTTTCCAAGAATCCAAATTTTTCGCACACTCCTCTGCCTTTTTCATTTCTTCTTCGGCTTCCTTTTTTTTACCAAGATGACACAAAACAATTGACATGGTTTGATGAGTGTGAATCAGCTCGTCGTGTGTGTCTAACACTTCCTCTTGCAATTTAACTGCCTCTTTCAGGTAATTGAGGGCACTAAGAAAAGATACAGCGAACTAAATCTAAGCTCTTTCCGTTGCTACACCTATTTGTTGCAGTAAATATTTAGAAGATATCGGTCCTTTATAATGCTTTATAATTTATAATGAAAAACAAAGTATCATTACTCACGTTTCATACTCTCCCTTCGCGCTAAACGCCTCCCCCAGATCATAAAGAGACCTTGCAGTTTCTTGGTGTGGTCCTAACAGTTTCTGTCGAAGGTTGTTTGATCTCCTGCTGTATTTGATTGCGTTGTCGTAATCACCCAAAGCGTAGTAACTCTTACCAATCCAGTTAAGTGTTGTTGCCGTAGCAGGGTGATCTCCGAGGTTCTCTTCATAAACAGGAAGCACAGAAGCGAGTCTTGTTTGAATTGAAAGCAAATGTTTCCTTTGAACCATTTGAGAAGCTGGGAAAAGAAAAAAAAAAACAGAATAACAGGAAATTGACACATTGCTGAATCTACGTTACGTTAAGATGGTATACACTTGGCCAATTAGAGTTGCAATGAAACTGCTGCCAATCAGACCCAGCTTCCACAACATTCAGCTTGCAAGTAATGTTATTTGAAGAAACTCGATCTTTCCTCGTCGAGGTTCAATCCCCTGCTTAGCTCAGTGATACTTTGCTTCTGCAAAGTTTCAATACCTCTCGAAACGTAAGGTGTTGTAGAAAACATATGGGGAAGGTGAAATTTTTGCTCTACCACTCTCAAAAGTATAAGTCTGTAAAACTATTAACCTGCTAAATCGTTGAAACAGGCTGCCAGCTTGACTTTGTCTCTGCTTTTGTTTGATTTCTCTGCTCTATCCCGTCGTAATTTTAAGGCTTTTTCCAGGAGCTCATAGCCTTCTTCAACACGTCCCTCGCGAACGCAACAGAACCCAAGCTTACTCAAGCACTGAGCCCGGTTGCCTTCATTCGAGTCATTATGTTTTGACTGGATGTCATTCGCATTTGACAGAAAACTCTTAGCACGATACAACGCTCTTGAACAAATGAAGGGTGAACATGTACAGCCTAAAACTATTTTCATTCCGATATGCGTTAGGCAAGCACTATAAAGAGGCATGTCATAGCGGCAACGACGCGCAAGGTTGCAAAAGAGCGACTCAAATTCCTGCTTCCTCATCATCTTTGCAAGAAACACGGCAGCCTTATTAAAGGCATTGATGCACTTCTCTCTTAAGGTTTGCTCTAGCTCATGATGGTCATCTCCACACCACGCTATGGCCTCTCGGATGTTGTCCTTCTCAGCTCTGTAATCTTCAATGGCAGACTTAGAATTGTTACTCAAAAATGTTTTGTAAAGGGTGACAGCCAAATCACTGTAGTGATGAATGAAGACTGATTTCATTTCATTATGTTCAGGCTTCAAAGAAAAGTAGTCCCTTATGAAAGGATGAAGGAAGTAGTGACAACTCTCTCTGTCGAAGCGAAGGAGACTGCTTTGCTTCAGGCAATTTAGATGCTTCTGCAAATCGCTTCCGATTAAAGACTCAAAGACTGTTCGGAACTGTTTCTGGGTGAATCTGTACGGAAATGTGGAGAACATAACAAGAATCCTTTGGTTTTCTTGACTTAACCGTTTAAAGCAGATTTCCAGACACTTATCAATGCGGTCTTCATTTGCCATAAATTCTGGGTTCAGTTCTTTAACGAGATCACTAGGTGAACTTGAAGAGAGTCTCTCAGTAAACTCTTTGGGATTTTCCCGTTTAAGAATCAAGAGCACAGTGCAAATTATCAGAGGAATACCGCCACAAACTCTGACCAGTTCTTTGATCAAGCTATTGTCAAGATTACCGTCACTCTTTGTAAACAGAGCAGCCGAGTCCTTGTCATTTAGCGGCTCTAAATCAATAACTTCGATTGGGAAAGACACAGAAAAATTGTAAGTTTCTCGAGAAGTGAGGACCAGGTGCACGTTTGAAATTTGTCCTATGTCTTTAAAAAAGGTAAAAAAATCATCCTTCAAATATTTTCCACGCATTTTTGCACAGTACGTCTTGGATTTCAGTTCTTCATCGTCACTAATCTGATCCTCAAGATGCATTAAGTCGTCGATGTTTTCAATGATCAAAATCACACTCATCCCCTTTAAGGAACAGATACGACGAAATACTTCAGTTACTGTATCTTCACCATGAGCGAAGCCTAAAGCCTCAATGATTTTGCTTGCCAGGTCTTCTACACAGCTAACACCACGCGGTTTGACATATGCGATAAACTTTCCTCTTTCGATCATCCTGTGAGCGAGCTCGATTACCGCCGATGTTTTTCCATATCCGGGCGGTGCTACAATTTCGACCGATTTGTTTGAAGTCAGCAGAGTTGCAATATTTTCGCAAATCTCATTACGCCCCACTAAGTCTGTTCGTTCTGGCAAGCGCCCGCAGTGACCAGTTCGTTTCATGTCTTCTGTAACTAAACAGTATAAAAAATATGATAAATTTATTACACGACTCGGGCAGTCAGAGGGCCAATAACTAAAATCAACCAATCAAAATGCTCTATTGCCGGTCCAATATTCTCTAAGTATTGGACCGGGCACTATCCCGAATGGTCCCGAATGATACCGCACTTGTGTCCCTTTGAACTTCAGTCGTATAATAAATCTCTTATTAACCAAGCTTGCTCGAGACCGTACTGGAAGAATATCGGCCCTCGGTCTATTTTGTACGGACCTCGCTGCGCTCGGTCCGTACTGTCAAGACCTCGGGTCGATATTCCCACAGTACGGCCCTCGTGCTTGGTTAATAAGATATATAAATTAACAGGGCATGCTAGATATATTTCTGCGCAATTTAAGGTATCGAAAGTGACTCAACTCGCCGCAATAAACAGCACTCATTCGTGCTTTGACGAATTAATGGAGACTTCTGAAGAAATCAACGACGATTTAGAGATTTGATGAACACTACATTAGCTTAGCATGTGCGTTTTAAGACCTTTCACATTTTCATAGTGAAACAGTGAAATGATCACCAAATAATGCCTAACGAGGCAGGCTTCCAATTCTAACTCCGGCAACAACGACGATTTACACGTTGCGCTGAAAGGGCTGCGATCTGAGGTTGGCAAAGACTGTAAACACATCGAGCTACTCGGGAAATTGTGAGGAGAAATGAAGGCTCACTTTTCTAAGCGGAGGTCTCTCAGGCGTTACTGTTGTAATATCTGAAACTCCCCAATAATTCAATTTACGGTATTCCCACTCAGTCATATACCAGGTAATAGTAAAATGTTAACATGAAAAGCTTCCGTCAGTCTTTGAGAAAACTGTAATCATGCTATTGATCACAACATTCGTTCTCGTCAAAACAAGCATGACTTTTGCAGTATGAGTTATTGAAAAGCCCCGTGATCACCTTTTGTTATTCTGGAAAACTTCTCTTGAAAGGTTTTCAGGACCCACTTGAATACTTGATACTTGAATTATATAACCTGTCTACCTGAAATCTCTTTTGTGAACTTTTTTACCTTTACTGGAAAGTGAAACAGACAGTGTCCTGCCTGTTGGATCGTTAATCGGCATTGCTTTGTTGAGGCTATCATGCAGCGAAGAATCATATCGTTGCAAGGATTGATCTAGAGAAAAAAAATTGAATCGATTAAATTTCAATTTGGAGCAATGCAAGAAGTAAAGTGTATAGGTTACTGTTGTACATAAGAAACCATCGGTAATCAGAGGAGGGTAATGACTTTTTGGGAGCCTTGTGATGCTGATAGCACTGGCTTTTGGCGAAAAGTGAGGAGAATAAAGGACATCGTTATCACTTTTAGATACCATGGCTCGGCCTAAGCTTTGAACTTACGAACTTTACGTTCTTTGTCAATAACTCAATATGCACACCCTGTTTTATAAAGCTCTGATTAAAAAAAAACCACAAACTTTACATATATTCTAGATCTGGCAACCGAAGATCACCTTGTGCCCGATTTCCATCTATAATAAATATTTCACGCTGATTTCAAAGAAAAATATTTATACATTAACTTCCCTTTTCCACTTACCCACTGAATCTATAAATTCCTCTGTTATGATTTTAATTGCATCATTTCGTTGTATCCGGTCCAGTGCTCTTACAACATCAGTTAAACGAGTATCAGGGAACTTAGCGGCCACCCATTTCATTACTTCAATAGTTGGACTAGTTCTCTCTGGCTCAGTCGTCATGCTCCCAAACTTTCGGATCTCTTCGTTTGGAATTTCCAACTTGAAAGCTAAGTGTTTCCAATTCTCTACGGCAGGTACTACACGGTTGAGTTTATCCGCCATCGTTTGCAGGAACTCCGATCCTGGTATCATGATATCTTTGAGTAGCACTTCATCTGCATTAAACAAAGGTCATCAGTAGTCAGTGTTGGAATCCAATAACTACCCAGAGATAATGGATATGACTGAACAGTAAGTACACACAAGACCGGAGATGTAAAGCCTCAGCCGCGAGGTGACGGGGTAAAAGCCCCAGTTGCAAAAGAAAGATATGAGGAACGACATGGCAATGGGTATGGACACTATATCTGAAGTCTTGCATGAACTTTGCGACAAATTACGGGAAGAAAAGCTTTCAGAGGACTGGTCAGGGTATAAGGCACATAATCGACGTCCCAAGAGGTAACATAAACTGAAGCAAAATTGAAAAGCATTATTCTCATTATCACTGCAGCCAATGTTTTGTCAAGGGGAAAAACGCCAGATATGAAAAAGTGACAAAATACAGCAAAACATATCTGTGTTCTTAGGAATATTGTAATTTCAAGTTCATATTATTCTATACGCTTTAATTGCGATTTACTTCCTTTAAACCGTTAAATATCATGACTCTGGCTAAAGTTGAACTACATGGCGACTTTATCTTAAAAAATGATTGTCGGCAGTGGAGGCTAAAGGTCTAAATATTATATGTTGAGTGCGCGTCTAATTGGAGACGTTCATAAATTGAAATCAGTTTCCTATCAAAGGAAAGATGATGCAACTGTCAGGTTGTTTTAGTATCTACTTAAACAAAGGGGGAAAGAAGTAAGTAAGAAAAAATAATTCTGCCCACAAAATTATCTCAAGCGCATGAGAGTTGTAAATTCAATTCGATACTTAATCACACATAGATTCTCAACCCAAAGTTTTAATTGATAATCATTCAAAATCTTTCTCACATGGAATCGGATCTTAAATCTCGAATTAGTGGTATGTCCTACCTTCAAAGTTCTGCTTCGCTATGAAGTCTAGTAAGTCTTGCCTGGTCATCAAACAAAGGGCATCCACAACTTTCTTCAACTTCATTTGTGGGCGAGTAGCTTCCAGATACTGAAACAATAAGTTAGTCGGGCTTTCCGTTGAAGCTGCCCCTATCTTCCAACATTCTTTCCTTGACACGCCAAATTTTATCGCCAGGTTGTACCAGTTTCCGAGAACCAGTGATGTCCCATCCAATGCTAAAGCAATTTGGTCGAGAATTTCTTTCTGAGGGGAAGTCGGAGTTTTTGGATCTCTCGATGTTATTACCTCTCGAACCTTTTCATCGTCCTTAAAGCCAGCTATAAAGACAAATGTTATCAGTGTCATACTGAGACTAATAAAAGCCGCGGTACCTCATCAGTCATCAATATGTACTTTTAAGAGGGTCAATCGTTGGCTAAACTAATCGCCACACTGTAAGTTCCCTTTTACATGAGGCAATAAAACCTCTATTACTAAATAGGAAGCTTTACAGAAATCAATGGTAGACTTAGGCTCGTGTGTGTTCATTCAATTCAGCCATAAGATCAATCTTTATATATTTTGAAAAGGACAGTTATCATCATTATCATTACCGTTAATGCTATCATCGTTATTATTATTGTTTCTATCATCATTATTGTAATTATCATTGTTGAGGTAGATTGCGTTGACACTTCATTAATACCATCATGAGCTTCAATGAACAGATTATAATTATCCTAGGACAAAAATACGAGCATTCTGTAACAACAGCAAAAACCCTCTTATATAGCATTTAATGTATATGTGCACGATCCTTCGCAGTAAAGCACTATTTAAGCAATAGTGAAAATCAGACCTGAAAAAAATTCAGGCCTGTACGGGATTCGAACCACTGACCTCTGCGATACTAGTGCAGCGCTCTACCAATTGAGCTAACAAGCCAACTGGGAGCAGGCCATCAAATTAATTCGACATAAACCCGTAGATGATAAATCAAACAACAAACATATGAAATACATATGTGGTTCGAATCCCGTACAGGCCTGAATTTTTTTCAGGTCTGATTTTCACTATTGCTTAAATAGCTTTACTGCGAAGGATCGTGCACATATACGTTTCATAACCGCAGTTCATATATATGTATTTCATATGTTTGTTGTTTGATAGCATTTAATCTTAAACGAAGAATTTTATTGTAGTGAACGTATGGTTTGAAAAGTACAGAGAATATCACATTTAGTTGGGACTTATATGGCCACGTGATACTTTTATACCATTCTCGCGAAAGCAACTATGTATATATGAGTCTCTACTGCGAGGATCGTGCAGCATACGAAAGCAACTATGTTTGATAGATTATAATTAAAGAATAAAAGACAACTGCATCTTCTTAATTGATTCATAAGAAAGAACGTAGTTACCATTTGTGATCAGTACATTCAGATCATTCCTATTGATCTGAGTCAATTCTTGTCGAAGTTGTTGAATGCTTAAGTTTGGTTGCTTGGCCTCCAGGTAATCGAACAATTGGATGGTAGGGCTGTAGTCATTGTACTGTTCCATTCGGCTAATTACAGCTTCATCAACTCGCAGTTCTCGAGCTAACTGTGTCCAGTTCGGTATCAATCGCATTTTTCTGTCTAATAAGAGTGCCAACCGGTCCATAAGGTCTGGTTTTCCCGCCAGGATCGTGCGTAAATCTGATCCTAATTGTGAATACGTATAAGGTGAAATAAATATAGAATACTTCATGGAAAGTGCGCGCGTACGGTGTTTACACACGAGTTGTGGCGTATCAGCAATCAAAAAAGTGAGCGAAGCGAACGAGTGAGATTTCTGATACAAAACAAAGAGTGTGTAAACACCGTACAAAGCACTTTGCATGTGGTATTATGTTTGTTATATACATACTGAGATTGAACACCCTCCTTAACTTATGACAAGCTTTATTTAAACAAATGTGGTCAAACAACAATCACTGAGAGAAAGCAGCTTCGTAAAAAGGGAAAGAGCTCAAATAAAATCCAAAAGTTATGAATCGTGGATAACGAAACGCTTTCCGCTCATGGCTTTCGTCGAGACAGGAACTTTCAATATTAACGATGGAAGAAATGCGAATAAAAACTATTTGCAAAGCGATGGCTTGTGCGGTGTACAAAATGCGGTGTGTAAAATCCAAAAGTTATGAATCGTGGATAACGAAACGCTTTTCATTCATGGCTTTCGCCGAGACAGGAACTTTCAATGTTAACGGTGGAAGAATTTGAATGAAAACCATTTGCAAAGCGATGGCTTGTGCGGTGTACGAAACCGCGCCAACCAGCCTTGGATGAAAACTTCAACTTGCCGTATGGTTCACACGTGAAAAAACGTGATCCACGGCTCCTGATTGGACGTATCGCTTTTCTCACATGTGGGAAAAGCGATACGCGACATTTGATTGGTTTACATCGGTTTGCGAACAGAAATTTACCCTGCGACTTTTCAGTGTGTAAATCTCAGTATGTATGTAATAAATCAGCGTACGGACACACAAATTCAGCCCGTAAACATCTCTTTTGTCGCAGCCTACCATGAGCGTACCTTGCAACAGAGCGTACCTTAAGCTTGGCGAAAATAAGAAAAATCATAAATTCAATGTTTTTACAAAACTGAGTCCCTAAACCGGTTTACATTTTAAATCTAAGACATAAGAGTTAGGCCACAATATATATAAGTTAACTCGACCGATCATTTTCCTTCTTATTGATCTCCAATCCTAGCAACAGTCATTGAATTACCTCTTTCACGACATCGACGATTCTGAAGGCTAAAAAGAAAATTTCCATGAAAATTAAACAGAATTATTGAAAATGTTGGGTCGCTGTATTGTTTCTCAAGTTTACCTAAGTTGGTTACGATCTTTTTTAATTTTTCTCATTCACAACCTTCGGCCCTCGTTTGCAATATTTTCATTTGCATATTGTACTCAGTTGCGTGACCTAGTCTAGTCTCCTTTGTTTAATGCAACAAAAGTAATTAATTAGGCAAGGGGTCTATCATGAACATAGCCGCTTGTTTAAAACCAAAAACGTCAATCGAAAGAATACGATTACCTCACAAATTCCTAATTTACGGTTATCATCTCTAAGTATAAGTTAAAAGCACAATAACGATGTGCCCCAGTGAGACTTTAAATCGGACTGTTACATGTTTCATGGCACTGTCATGGTAATGAAGTGTTTCGAATATCCCTAAAACTGCTGAAATTGTTTCTGAACCAATGAGAAACTTCAGTTCAGTAGTCTCTCTTCGTCATCATTAGTTTTGTTTGGCAACTTTCGAAAGGTAAACTTACCATTTTTACGAGCTTAATTTCATTTCCGCTCATGTTCCGCATATTTGACGAAAACGAAATATTAAAATGGTCTCTACGTTGAGATCGCTCACAGCTTTGGCAAAGGATGTATTATTCTTACTAAAATCAAATGTGAGCTGTCCGCGTTTTCAAGTTAAAACCCGCTCCGAATTAAAAGCGAAAATGTAAAGATTCCAAGATTTCACAACAAGTACAGTACGATCCATCTTCAGAAACCGGAAAATATTTGCATAACACTGTTATTCAAAAGTGAAAATTCAACCCAATGGATGAGAAAAGCATTACCTACCAGTCGAGAGGGGAACATGACGAAAAGGTTTCATAAGAGTCAAGCTGTAAGCCTCCATTCCTGTATGCTAATTAGAAGAAATTCATTTGAAGAAAGTAAAAGTTTGTGCTGTTGAGTCGAACAACAGCTTCACAAATCTCCGTTATTAGCGGTAGCGGTTGTAGGAATCTTGGTCGTAAATCCTACTGAATTAGCTAGGAGTAACCGAGGTGTGTAACCGCAGATTATTTACACGAGAGATATAGCACTAATCTACCGACTTAGATCAACGAGAAAACTCGTCTTTGACGATATTAACCTCCAAAATCACTTCCTATGGTTTTCATCGATCTCGAAATTGCATCGAAGTATAGCCGGAGGCGGGTACCCTACTCGAGACCATTTTCTACGTTCCTTCGCAGGAGCGCAAAATAGTTATGAAAACTAGTAGCCGTTATAACATTTAATTCTATCAGAATTGAAGCTAATCGGTTTAAACTATAAAATGTTTTAGTGAGAAAAAGGTCAACAAACACCTTCCCTCCCTCCCCCTGCCCTCCCCAGCCTGGAGGCTTGTTTATGTGAGCCCGCGGTCAACCAGGCTGGATCGATTTCCGATCAGTTTTTCGCTTTCATTTTTGGAAGGAATGAATGAGATATCGTGACGAGGCAGAAATTGACGGAAGTTGAAGACCATGGACGAAAGTTGCACTCCGTGAACCGGACCGGAAGTGATCTGTGACGTTCCTTGCCACCCCTCCCCGTTTCGCCGTAATAGTAGAGTTCACATAAACTTCGATTCTGCTCTTAGCATGTGTAAGGAACGAAATAATGTTTTTAAGGTGTAATAAATAAATTAACATCGTCATAATTTCGCAACATTAATTATGCATTCCATTACATAAAGACTAAATATAACGATTTCTTTACAACACTTAAGCAGTAAAAGCAGTGTGCACCATGGGTTAAATAATCAATTCTTTGCAATTTCTGATCATAATGTCAAGTCTTAACATGACCAAAAAACAAACAATCAGAGATCTTCATTTTCTTTCTTAGAATCCTTCGGGATTTGATTTCATTCTAAATTTTAATAAAAAGTTCTACTGCCCTCATTTCATTCAGCATGAAAAGTACTACATCAAGGCGGGATGCATCATAATCAACTTGTATCTCAGATTATAACAATACTAAGTTTCAATGAATATTCACCCTTTTGCTCTCAGATCTTATTAGTAATTCTCCTTACTGTCTGCTATCCAATTCTAATAATGTGAGTATGGAGACTTTGGTATTGGATCAACTAATAATCTCTTAATTGATGTTGTTCTCCATCCTTATCACTTGTCTGCTTGATATTCTTTTGAGACTGATAGAAGAAATTCTGTCTTGGTCACTTGTGGGAGTGAAAGGGTTAAGTATTTGGCTGTTTATGTTTTTTATCTCATTTTGAAATAAAGTTATCTTGTGTTAACTTCAATTTTTTTTTAGGTGAATATGACAATATAACCACCCAACATTCCACCCTAGTTTTCTTATCCTAAGACACTATCCATTTTTTAGGAAGCAGGGGGGTGCTCCTAGGATCTAATGGGGGAGGGCACGCAAAAATAATTGGGCTTTAAAGCACAAAAAGGTCAGCCCAAAAATAGGTTCTAAATGGGAGGTCACCCTCTAATAATCACTATAAAGTGTACTCATAATGGCATAAAAATTAAGGCCACATTTCCTATCCCATTACCCCCAAAATAGCATTTCTGATTTGCTGAAAATTAAAATTTTCCCTAGGGAGCATGCGCATGATCCTCCCCCCATTGTCTGTTATTTAAATACAGTTAACACACATTATCATAATGTCCATTCTTGAAAACAAAATACCAGTACCACAGCACAACATCAATAACAATCTTTTTTTCCCGTTAGTTGTGATGACGTCGACCAGCAATAACAAGTACCACAACAATTTCATTACCATTACATGAATGAACTGGCTTTAAGTGCCTTTTGACCTCCTTCAGGTACATTTTTTAATTGTTTAGTGACCCGGTTAACAAACATTTGGTTTTGAGACCGAGGTATTTGCAAGCAGGCTGGAAATTTTACTCATCAGAACGTATCAGCCCAGACACCAAGACACAACACTTTCAGCACCTTCTGGCCTGGGTGTTTTTCCTCCACAAGTCAATTTGACCAAGTTTGTGCCAACAGCCTCGCTAAAAGATCTCTGCTTTCTTTGCTTCAAATAAAAAAAAAAAGATAACTTCTCTTTCGCAGCAAAGCTGTGCAGTTATGGGCCTTCTACAGCCTTCTCCTTCTACAGGAGAAGAATACCAACCTATAATAGCAATTGGGAAACCACGCTAGCATACAACGCTATGACAGTCTCAAACCCGTTCCAAGGATCTCGAAATAAGTTGCACGGGTATTCTGGGGAACCTTAAGTACTTTTTTAATACTGGTGTCCAGGATGAGATTTCCTACATGAACAGGGTACAAAATCCGTCCCAGGTCCTCTGCCAGGCTTTTATGAAGAGGTCCTTAAATTGCATGTCCTAAGCAGAATCTCACTAGCTTCTAAAAACGTGAGAGAGATGAGAACGACGAGGACTAAGACTAGTCAAAGGGGACGACAAGAAGGCAGTAAATGGGCGGGTAGACTCCCTGTAGCAAAAATGGCTGCAACCTTTCGTAATGCATCAGCGATTTGTTTCGTCTTAAAATCATAAAGATCCTAGATACACCTAGTTTTGTCTTGAGATTCATTTGGAATTGTTTATTTAGCAGTTTGTTGCAAAAGGGATTAAATAAATAATATTTAAAAAAATTAAATAAAAAATTTATTTCACCTACGCATCACATAGAAATCGACGATTGTAAAATCAATCCTCGCAATTCATGTTTCTCAGGGAGGTAAGTTTTATTTTTTTTTTCTCTTTTTTGCCTTGCTTTTTCTGTGCAAAACTGCTTTCTGCTTTTTAAGAAATGAGAAAGTAGAAGGGAGTTGTACTGATCGATTGACTGATTGACTTACTCAACGACTGATTGTCTGACAGGGATGCAGATAGAAAAGCTGACAGACCGCTTGATTGATAGGCGTGCCGCATCCCGAAGTATGCATCCTTCATCTTCACCGTTTAATTGTTGTGTAATATAAAACATTTTGGAAGGCTTCTGTCTTAAAGACTCGGCTCGCTTTAAAAAAGCGCGATAAAATTTTTTGTTGATCGACGTTTCTTTCAAATCATGGTGTGTAAATTAAAAAAAAAATTTGTCAGACTTCACGCCGCTGACAAAAATTTGTCCTGCTCCGAGGAAGGGCGACGGCACCTTCGAAGATAGGTATGGCTTAACAAAATTTGGACAAAACAAATCACCATGCGTGTTTAATTTGTCTCGCAGAAATAATGACAGATTTTCTCGCAAAATGAACAAATTTTTCCCAGTGCGCCCTGGCCCTAAATAACTAATGCATTAATCATTTTGATTGATTAATCTATTGACAAACCGATTTTCAATCGGTCCGCCTTTGTAGACAAAAGTTTTTCATCAAGATCTGAATTTCGTAGTTGATTAGTATGTACAGATCTACTTCGGTCCAACGGCTGTGATCAAGAGAGATTTTCTTAAAGTCTGAATTTCCCTGTTAACTGCAGGGGAGTGTTTTAAAAATGCTCCCAGTCGAATTCTAGTTCTTGGGTTCCGATCATTTCTGAAGGAGCTTCCCAAGAATCTAACTTTTTCGCACACTCAACCGAGCGTTTCATTTCTTCTTCCGCCTCCTCGATTCTTCCAAGACCAAGAAGGGCAATGGACATGGCTTGGTGAGTGTAAATCAGCTCGTCGTACGTGTCTAATACTTCTTCTTGTAAACCAACTGCCTCTTCAAGATATTTAAGGGCACTGAAATAGATACAGTGGTAAATGAAGCACTTCCTCGAAGTTCTTTCTCCTTAGGTGTCAGAGACTGACATCTTTCTGATACATTGCTATACATATGAAATCTAAATTGAATGTTAAGATCTGTAAAGAGTAGAAACCATTCAAGAAAGACAGTGTTCGTCCGTCTTGCTGTTCAAATCATAGCCTTACGGTGCAAAAAAGGGAGAAAACACATTCGCAGTATAATTTTGACTTACAGATAGTTCAGCTTTAGATCAATCATAGGAGTTTTTCAAGATGCAAGGAGGTTCAAAATGCAAGGAGGTTCACGTGGCAGCAGCACAACCAGATAATAAGACATAGGAAGTGAGTCAACAAGTAAAACGACAGCTAGCTCGAGCATCACACTTGTCTGCGCTACATTACACATTAACAAGTCGTCGTCACGCAACTACGTAATTGGCCTTTTATGGAAATGACTGTGCTCCTCTAGGCTTGAAATTTTGACAGAGTTATATTAATTACAAGAAGGAGCAAATGCTCATATTAATAAAGGTTTTTGTATGCCGTCGTGTCGAGGTTCCTTATTCTCCCTTCTGCTGTTAACTTTTGATGAGAGGGTGTGGGATCTATAAAATGCTGAATAATAAATAGCAGAGTATCTTTACTCACGTTTCGTAGTTCTGTTTCGCAGTGAAGGCTACACCTAGATCGTAAAGAGACCTCGCTGTTTCCTGATGAGGCCCCAAAAGTTTTGCTCGCATCTCTACGGATTTACCGATATATTTAATGGCGTTATCGTAGTCGCCCAAAGCGTGGTAGCTGTTACCAATCCAGTTGATTGTCGTTGCCGTAAACGGATGGTCACCGAGGTTCTTTTCATAAACAGGAAGTACATGTTGCAGCCTTGTATGGATAGCCAGCATATGGTTTCGCTGCACCATTTGAGAAGCTAAAAGTAAAACAAATAAAGTGATAAATTTAAGGAGTTCAATGACATACCGACTTCCTTTATTCAAAATTGCGCTTTTCTCTTCTGAGACCTGCTCTAACCTTAACAATTAAGAGCCATTTAGGAAACTAGAGTGAGGTGGGGCTGTTTAGTTCTTTCTACATACGAACCTATACCACCATCTCTGTAGATGTACGACGCCTAAGCAATTTTGATCTTGCTATGCTTTGCCAAGCTCTCCCAAAATATCAGTGGATCCTATATATACAATCAACAGGTTTTACAGCATAGATTAAATGGAGATGACATGTTTCAAATAATTCCTTCTCAATACTGTTCATTCGTAAATATCTAATATGATGAAAAAAATGAAATAGAATAAAAAGGAAATTGTCACAAACCTGCCAAATCATTGATACAAGCGGCCAACATGACTTCGTCTTTGCTCCTCTTGGATTTCTCTGCTTTCTCCTTTCGCAATTTCAAAGCAACGTCGATGTATTCAAAACCCTTTTCAACGCGCCCCTCGCGAACATAACAGAATCCAAGCTTGCTCAAGCACTGGGCACGAGTTGCGTCGCAAACACCTTTAGCTGTTGACTGAAGCTCATTTGCTCGAGTCAAAATTTCCTTTGCTTGATTTAAGGCTCTTGGACAAATATAAGGTGTACATGTACAGCTTAACACAACTTTCATTCCAATGTTAGTCAAGCAAGCACAACGAAGTTGCATGTGAAAGGCACATCGACAAGCAAGCTTGTAAAAGAGCGACTGAAACTCTTGTTTGGGCATCACTTTGGCAAGAAATGTAGCTGCTTCATTGAACGCGGCAATAGCTCGTTCTCTTACGGTTTGTTCAAGCTCAAGATGATCACCTCCACACCAAGCCATGGCTTCTCGAATGTTGTCCTTTTCAGATCTGTACTGATCAATTGCTGTCTTGCAATCTTTAGTCAAGAATGTTTTGCAAAGGGATACAGCCAAGTCACTGTAGTGACGAGTGAAAATTGATTTGGCTTTTCTGTAATAGGGCTTCAAGGACAAGAAATCTATAGTGGAACGATTAAGGAAATACTGACACTTTCTTCTGTCGTAGCGAAGGAGATTACTTTCCTTAAAGCAATTCAGACGCTTTTGAAAATTATCAGCTTCTGGTAAACCAAAGACTTTTTCAAATTGCTCTTGCGTGAATCCGAACGGAAATGTAGAGGCCATCACCACAATCTTCTGATTTTCTTCTTCAACAATTACATCTGCCGTTTTTAAGGACAAAGCATATATAACATTGAAGCCTTCGCAAGTATCGCAGCCGCCCACTAAAACTGTTCGATCTGACAAACCTCCATAGTAACCAGATTCTTCCTCCACTTTTACATCTGAAAAGGGAATAAAGGGGACATACATAATGATAATTGAACTGAATGGAGTGCAATTTGGGCTGAAATCATACGCGTGATTTGAAATCACAAGTATGATTTCAGACCAAAATTGCACGACACAAGGTTTAATTACCACTTTATTGCATCCATTTTGAAATACAGGACTTAGTCAATCCAAATATTTTATTGATGCAGTACTGACTGAGCAAAAAAGTTGCAAAGTTTGCCAAATGATACTCTTTGTCTTTCATTTTCCTGCAATTTGATTGATCACTTTGAACAAGCCTTGAAATCTGAGTGGTTGTTTGTTTTAAGTGTAACTTCCTCATTGATTGGAAAAAAGATGCGATTTAGAGCAAAAAATGGTGCGATTCGTGAATAAATCGCACCAGTTAGAGCCAATCAGATTACAGGGACCACCAGTGATTTCAAAATGGATGTAATAAATGACTTAAGTAACTTTCCTTCTTTGCTAACCAGCAAAGAGTTATCATTTCCCTGTTAGGAAACCGAAGCAAGCTTTTCTCCTTCCTTTGCCCTTGTCATGGACTTTGAATAAGTGCATACTAATATCATTCCTTTTATGCCGCAATGTAGACTGAGATTTTTTAAGACATCAAGTGGGGAAGAGAAAATCTTACACTGCAATAGAACTATAACCCCATTATCATTGTTTCTCTGGTGCAAAGTACGTAGCATCCTTCAAAGATACTTTTCCTAACTAGGATTATAATTTTTTTCAAGAGCTTTTCCCTTAAAGCACTAATTGAAACATACCGACAGAAATCGTTCTGAACTTCTTAACCACTTTCCTTACAACACATTCACAAGTTACGGGATATTCGTGAAATGATGATTTTCTTACCTTGATTGGGACGAGAACCATTTTCTGCCTTTTTGTGGTTAGTAGATAGCACCTGACCTGTTGAATCTGGCATTGTAAAGCTCTCTTGAGTTAAACAACTTAGTTCCTCTAAGGCTAAATCTGAAACGGATAAATTAGACTATCCATCAAGACTAGTCAGTTTTTTTTTAACCATTTAAAGCACATGAATGTGTAGAAGTTCATGCATATTCAATACACGATATCAACTTGCAAACACAATATGCGATATCAACCTGCGTACACAAGACATAATTACATGTAAGAAATAAATATCATAGTGTCCTCTGCATACATGTGCACATTGGGCTGATGGTGCAATTGCAAGAACGCGAACAGATAAGTTAATGAAAAACGTACAATTTTCTGCAAGACCCAATAGACTCTTTTAAACCATCGTGCTCTCTTGAGGTAGCAATGCACTCACCGACTGAAAGCTCCCTAAAAGCGCTAAATATTTCCTAACAACGCATTCACAAATTACGGTATTGTCGTGAAATAATGTTCTTTTTAACTAGACTGGGACGAGAACCATGTTCTTTCTTTTTGTGGCTAGTATCTAGGGCGGATCCAGGGGTGGTTCGGGTGGTTCGGTGGAACCCCCTAAATTTTCCTTCAGAACGCTGGAAATCATGTTTCCGAAGACCTAATTTTCAAAATCTCGGACTCCTCCGGATGGGGACAATTCTCCGAACCCCCCTTGACTAAATCCTGGATCCGCCCCAGAGTATATAGCACCTGACCTGTTGAATCTGGCTTTGTAAAGCTCTCTTGAATTGAACAACTTAGTTCCTCTAAGGCTAAATCTAAAACGGATAAATTAGACTATCCATAAAAACTGTCCAGGTTTTTTTAACCATTCAATGCACATGGATGCGTAGAAGTCCATGCATATTCAATATGCGATATCAACCTGCATACACAAGACCCATAATTACATGTAAGAAATAAATATCATAATGTCGACTGCATACATGTGCACATTGGGCTGTTACCGCCGCATGGCTGTATTTGTCTCTTTTGTTTGTTTTCTCGTTTGTAAGCGCATTTTTTCCTCTCATTATCGCATTCTTTGTCTTTTTCTTCGCCTTTACCTAATCAATATTCTGTTGGGTGTTTTCGCATAATTTCGTCTCGTTAATGCCTTTTTGCATGCGTTTTTTAGCTCACTTGTGCTTTGCCATCGCCACGTTTCATTTGTCCAGTTCGCTTACCGTCTTCTCCGCTTTTCGTTTTCGTGTTCCTAGCTGTCCTAGTCATACAACGTTTCCACCGCTTGCTTCGCATCGCTTTTCGCTTATATTGTACATTTCGTGAAATCGATTAAACGACATGTAGCGTGTTGGACGTTTGACTACAATATGGACTGATGGTGCAATCACTATAATGCTAACAAAGCGCTAAATATTTCCTAAAAAACACATTCACACATAACGGAATTGTCGTGAAATAATGTTCTTTTTACCTTGACTGGGACGAGAACCATGTTCTGCCTTTTTGTGGCTAGTATACAGCACCTGACCTGTTGAATCTGGCATTGTAAAGCTCTCTTTGGATGAACCATGTTCTGTCTTTTTGTGGCTAGTGCATATTACCTGATCTGTTGAATCTGGCATTGTAACGCTCTCCTGGGATGAACTACTTAGTTTCTCTAGGGCTAAATCTGAAACAGATAAATTAGACGATCCATAAAAACTGTCCAGGGTTCTTTGAACCATTCTCTGCACATGGGATGCGTAGAAGTTCATGCATATTCAACATATGATATCAACCTGCGTACACAAGACCCCTAATTACATGTAAGAATAAATATCATAATAGCGACAGCATACATGTGTACATTGGGCTGATGGTGCAATTGCAAGAATGCCAACAGACAAGTTAAATGAAACAATTTTTTCTGCGAGGCTTAAAAGTTCTCTTTAGGCAGTAATGCACTCACCAACTGTGTCTGGATAGTACTTTGATATTATCTGAATGGCATCATTACGCTGAATCTTATCTAATGCCTCAGCAAGATCACTTAATGTTTTTCCAGGAAACCGAGCGACCACCCATTCCAGGATTTTTTTTGTAGGACTTTTCCTGGTTTGCTCAAAGTCAGCAAAATTTCCATATACATAAGCTGGGATTTTCAGCTTCGATGCCACATGTCTCCAGTTTTTGATGCCAGGTCCTTCACGATTAAGTTCTTGGGTCATCCTTTCATGGAGGTCCGATCCAGGGACGATAATATTCTTAAGAACCACATCATCTGAAGAACAACAAATGTATCATGAGATCATAGTTCGTCAACTTTCTCTGTAGAATGCCAGGCTTTTCATACCTTACCAAAATTTGCTATTAATTTGGTGCAATAGCTAATATAAAAGCCTACAAGTTTTCCTGTAATTACCTCCTTCACTAGACCAGGATCACAAGGTTTGTATTCAAAAAAAAAACTCAGGCCTCAGTGACATAAAATTTCCTTTTTTCTTATTAGGTTTTTTTTTTTTTTTTTTTTTTCCGATATACACGCTCATCACCTCCTAGGTTCTGCTCCAGAAGGAAATTAATGAGATCCCCCCTCTCAACAGATTCCAGAGCTTTTTTCAAACTCGAAAGCGTCATTTCTGGGAGAGAGGTAGCCAAATACTGGAACAGTTTTCCAGCTGGACTTTCCATCGATTGTCTCTCCATTTCCCGGCAAGCATCTCGGGACACACCCAATTTCACTGCCAAGGTTTTCCAGTTTGACAGAACCAGTGAAGAATCGTCCAAAGCCAAGGCAATTTCGTCCAAAAGATCAGCTCTAATTGCATCTTTGACTTTTTCAGAGTCACCAGAACTGGCTAAAAGATAAGTTGAAAAAATTTAGAATACAGAGGAAACACTGATTTTCACAAAGAAAACATAGAATGTATACACAACCGAAGAGCTTCGCCAAAGCAGGATAAAGTATCCTCTCTTGCCTTCTCTTAAACTTCAGTCATGTTGCACTTGCACCATAACTCATAACTTGAATGAATTTGCACTGTATCATTTATATAATCAAAAATAAAAATACGCTTTTTAACCTTGAAAAGAAAGCTTATGTCTAGCATTTAACATTTAACTATAGCGCGTTCACCACGACTCACAACAGTCATAAGCTGAAGAAAGCCAGTACACTTTGGATATTGGTTTCGGTTAGCATTTGACAAAACTATCTCATGAGAGCTACAACAAACAACCACACAAGCTGTATCATAAAGGAGTGAAAAAAAAGCTTTTCAAAATTCATTCTGATGGTTTCTTCAACCTATGAGGATGGTGAAGGGGCCACCTTCCTTCCAAAATTTGCCAATCAAAAGCAACAAACCTCAGCACACATGCCGATTAGTATTTCCCTGATTTCCCTCGGTTATTTATTATTTCCAAGGGGCAGTTACAATTTGTCTCGATAATGATACCTTCTACGGCCAGCAACCTTACAAGGTCGTTTCTCTTTATCTCCACAAAAGCGTCTTTTAGATGTCTAATTGTCAAATCTGGTCGTTTCTGCTCGAGATATTCAAATAATCGGATGGTAGGACTGAAGTCGCGGTACTGTTCTAAGCGTCTGATTACATCCACGTCGACCTCAAGTTCTGCTGCCAAGTGTCTCCAATTTGGTATCGATCTCATTTCTCGATCCAAGCACAGAGAGAACTGTTCTATGAACTCTAAATTGCTTCTTAAAACTGTTTGGATCGAACGTAACTTAGACCCTGAAAATGGCAGACAAATTAAATCAAAAAAGTTGTGTGGGAATGTTTACCTCGGTCTTAAACGTAAATTCTCGGTAATTTACACTACTGATCTCTTTCTTAAAAACGAGCACATTTAGCAAGTCAGCTACGGCTTCACTCTATGCGTTCTGAGATTAAAATGTTGGTGCCGATAAAAAATAAGACTTAGGTGCAGTTTTTAGTGTCAAACTCGTCAGTACGGCCAAACAAAAATACTTTTATGTGTATTCTTCTTTGTTTATGTAGTCAAGGTTCGCTAACAACGAACTGAAATTACCATTATGAAGGTGGTTTTCTAATAACATTAAATTCGCGTACATCGATAAATATTACTTAGCGACAGAATAAGGTGCAGTTTTTAGTGTCAAACTCGTCAGTACGGCCAAACAAAAATACTTTTATATGGATTCTTCTATGTTTATGTAGTCAAGGTTCGCTAACGATAAACTGAAATTACCATTATGAAGGTGGTTTAATAATAACATTAAATTCGCGTACATCGATAAATATTACTTAGCGACAGCTCAAACAATACAACTGTAAAATTCTTCCTAAGAAGTATCAAGAATTATTATTTGCGTGGCTGTACACTCTGAATTGGATGTTTATAAGACGTTATAAAAATTAAGTTCTGCACGATTCGACGAGTCGACTAGATGTCACGTTACCTGCATAAATCACGGCGAAAGACATTTCTATTCCAATGATCCTTTATCTGTGTTTAAAACCCATTTCTGCTTCTATAATAAAACAAACCGTATTCTTTCGAACCTTGCTAAAATGATAACAGCGTTGTGAATTATGGAGAAACCACTTCCGTTTTCTACCATTTTACTGTGTAACTTAAACACGATGGCGCGCTGTTTTCACTCACGTGACCAAATTTCTTTATCGTCATGGTAACCCACTTCATCCGCCATGTTGGTGTTCCATGATAATCAGCTCTGAGTATTGTGACAGGAAACATTTGGAGCACATTTTACGGTTTTGAGAAGACAATCGTGTAATATTTATATTTTCGTTATCACAGTCCCTTGCCTTGTCATTAGCTGTGGAAAAAAAACAGGGAAGAAAGGGTCTAACGTCGAAAAAGTAATGTTTTTTCGTGTCCCACGTGTTCAGTATAGTCAAGGAGAGTACACCGAAGAACTTACTTCTGAGCGAAGAAGAATGTGGATCTGTGCGATAAGTAGAGATGACTTAGCTGATGATATTTAAGAACGCGATAGTGTCTGCAGCCGGCACTTCGTTTCAGAAGAAGCTGCGAAAGATTGGGATCGATTCAACGTACACTGGGTCCCTACCCTCCATCTTGAGCATTCAAGTATGCAGGTCCATTGCATCGGGCAACTATTTTATTTTCACTATAATAAAGTGGGTATTCTTTCTCTTCAAAAATTCTTTAACTGTAGATGTACCTTAAGCAGTCTAAAATTTAGGAAACATTTTCAATATACCAGATTTTAAAGACTGATATAAATGGTTTCTCATTTTAGGGACATCAAATTGCATTGTTTCAGGGTGTATACCATAAGCAAGGCATGTGGCAAAGGTGGCAGCAAATACTCCACAGTCACTGCTATTTGTCTGTTGTTGCACAGGGACAACTTGAAATGCTAGTAAAATTTGAATGTCCAACAAGATTGAGTACCTGCTCTTGTACTTCATTTAGAATAATGTTATGATACAAACATACAGGTTGACAGTGCCATCTTCACACCCTACTCAGCTTACACATACCCAGTGGGCATTGCCAGTATGCAGAATCTGAATAAATTCCCCAATAACCTGATTAAGTTTCTAAAGGGGCCTAAAGTTGGTCTCTGAAAGCCCTCCACATCTGGATTAATGTTTCTTAGACAAACATGTACTTCATGGATAATATCACAGTCAAGCCAACCATTGGGTGATGAAATCAATTGGTAATGCCCATCATCCAGCTTTGCAAGTGATGCTGACTTTTCTGAAGAGTATTTTGAAATACCAGTTATTGCAACACTATCATCAGATGCATTGAAAGTGTCACTAACAACCTTTGTTCAGTTTTTCCTCCTGATTAACACACTATACATTCCCAAGTTATCATTGCATTGTTCAGCACCCGCTTGAAGTATAATCAGGGCAAATTAAAAAACTTTCTACCTTGACAAAATGGGTTGTGGGATTTCAGCAGTTTATCTGAACAGTGGGTTCTGTTTGCATGTGCAGATAAAATCTAATTTGAGAGCTTCATCCAAAATATCTCTTGTCTGTTTGCATTTTTATTTTTCATTTTTCGCTGCTGGTGTTTTTAGACACAGGTGACAAAACCACTTGTTAGGTACTTTTGTAATTTTCAAACAAGATAAATGAAAAGTAGAGATGGGACATGCTTGGTTTGTGCATGTTAACACAGGCCCTCTAGCTGTCAGTGTTCAAAAACAAGAAAAAACAATTGGGATAAGGGGATGAATGAGACAAACTTCACTTTTTGAGTATACCACCTTCCCAAAATTTCTGGTAGCACACAGTATCTCCAGAAGTGATTAAGTTTGGAAACAACAGAGTGCCAGTGTCTGACATCAGGCAAAATTCTTTCACAGAAGAGATCAATTTGCTCACGAAAACCACAAACAACAAAGTCACAATAAAGCTTTTCAGCAGTGAATATTTACTGTTGGATTTGGTAAAAGTAGGCATGAGTTGTATTTGTTAATATACAGCTCCAAGTCTATATCCTTTAAACAATAGGGGCTTTTGACCTCCCTACATCCATTCCCACAGCAATCACACCACAAAACGTTAGGTGTGGCATGTAACCATGGATATTGTTTATTGATAAACGTGCCACATTTCGTTACCTGAAAGTTGATGTGCTTTTCCTCCATGATCTTTTCATAAGTTTCAATAGCAACACTTTCATGTTTATAACCATGTTCTGTAGACTTCTATACGCCTTAAAATAGTCTTTACTGTAATAACTCGTGTCAATCACCAAAAACAACAACAAATCCATCGATTCGACCAGAGGCAGGCACTCTGGATCGTATTTTTTGTCTGAGAACAAGAGAGGATCGATTCCAACACAAGAAATCTTCTCTAAATAACGTTTTTTCACGTGGGGATCGAGCGTGTTCGCATAATCAGAGAGAGGATATCCCGCCATGTTGAAAAATGTGGAACACCAATATGGCGACTCAACTTTCCCGCGAAATTTGTGACGTCATGTGCAAACGCAAGGAAGTCTTCCCTGGGAAGACCTGCGCTAATTTGTCACTCACCATTGACGTGCGCGGATCAAATTTAAAATGGCGGCCGATTTGAACACTCGAAAGGTAAGGTATACGAGAATTGCTGTGCCTTTCCTGTCTTTACTTGCCTTAGAATTGAAATATCTTTAGCTAATACCAAGTAGTACTTCACAGATTAGAATTTTATTAGACGAAAGTTTAATCGAGGAACTGAACGGTTGGCTTACCGTGAACAACGGGGAGATCGTTCGAGTAGAGAGACCACGAAAGAAAAAATCAACGCCAGGGTAAGTTGGCTCTTCAAAGAATCATATTTACAACAAGATTACAAACTGATATTATTCCACTATTCGCACTGTATATGCCAATGTAATGTCAAGTCCGATCCGAGGGGGTATTGTATAACACTGTCAGACCGTGTTACATAAATAATATTCAAAGTGCTGTTTCCAATGATCGGGAACTCGCAAAACGGATAAATAATTCAAGGCCATATTTTGGGTCATACTTTTTAATCTAAGTTGTATGCCCTTTTCTGCTAGCTACAAAATCTTATGGGTTTTTTAGTTTGCCGAAACATATATTTACCCGCCATTTGCAACGTTCTCGAACGATGTCCTTACAGCGCTTTACCAGTTCAAAACAGGTTATGTTCTCATGCATCATTCTAATTTTGCTTTCTTTGACAGTTTCCGAAGACAAGGAAGCCACGGAAAATGCAGCGGCAACATGTGTCGAGCTGCAGCACGAGCTCATTAGTCAAGAGATCGACAATAGATGTTTTTATACAATTCTAAACCGCCACGGTTTATAGCGCGATCTTATTTACATAGCCAGGAAGGAAGCATTGGGATGTTAGGTGGAAGATGTTTGAAAGGTCATGCCAGTCTATGTTGTGGAAGATCTTCGGAAACGGTGGCCAAATCCTGATGGAGTGCCCTACTGTGCTCACCGTCGTTCATAAAATCAGCATTACAATACTCCATCAGCACTTCCCTCCAAAATAGTATACATTTCTTTGTATGGTGACAATAAGGTACAATAGAAGCTATATTATTTCACAATACACTGTATGCCCTAATTCTGAACTCCACTATGCAATATCTTGAGGGATTGATCAGCATTTTCCATGTTCTTCTTCCACTGCTGGTACCTTAGGTTGTGATCCTACTAGGAGAAAAAAAAAGGAATTGGGTTGTAGTTTATTTCCTCTCAATAAAGATTATACACAGATGCTATTTATAATAATTGTCATTGAGTCGCAAAGATTTCTGAGCATATGAATCCAAAATGATGTCATCATTCAAGAGAATTAAATGAGCATCATCAACTGAAAAAAGGAGTCATTTCAACAGAAAATGGAAAAGCAACTGAAATAATACTTTGCCTTGAACCATCCTTGATCATCAATAAACTCATTCCAAGACCAAAGCTACATCATCTCTGAAAAGGAAAGCAAACAAGTAGTAGCCTTATATCGTGACACTTTAAGAGCTTCTGCAAACAATCTAGAAGCTGCCAAATACACACTAGGCAAGGCATACGGCAAAGCCTACAAGCATCGTCACTATTTTAGACATGTAAATACAAGTACTGTCTTGAATAAAATAGATGCAAATGTGAAAGAGTCACTGATTTCAAATCAATTCAGTCTTGATAATAAGTTGTGATTGATCATGACCATAGATAGATTACAACAATAACAACTTTATCAGTGAGGAAAACAATGTCAATGTGTTGTAAATTGTAAAGTGCACTCAATGCATGACATGACACGAGTGAATGATTTAGTACTTTTTTTGATCAACAAACACCAAGTCTTGTTTATGTTTGATGCCTTTAGATCATTAGATAACATGCTGGTAACAGATTAAATAAATTATTACAAAACTGAAGAGCACCACACAGTCATTGACATATGAACTTTTAAAAATACTTACCATGCCAGGTGTCAAAGGAATTCTTGATGCCTCTGCTCAAACCAATTTTTCAATGATCATGGGCCACCTCTGTTAAGTTGTATGCTAAAAGCAGGGGTATGTTTGATATGTTATGGTTTTTAGTAAGACAGGAATCCCACATCATTACAGCCAAAATGGAGAAACAGAGCTATCAATTTATTAAAAATGCTGCGGGGGGGGGGGGGGGGGGGCAAAAATCACAAAGACGACTGATAAGATGATAGAAGTGGAAACAGGCTTTCAGAAAAGTGAGGCACAAGTTATCAAATTCATGGGGCTTAGCATTCAGTTGGAATTGCTTACCTCATAGAAATAGCTGTCACTGTAGAAAGCAGTCATGTCTGGCATCTGTTATCATACACTGAAAGAGTAATTAGAATAAAAAATGAATGGAAGGAAACTGAGCATTGAAGGTAACTTGAATGAAGGTACAAAATGACCTAGCACTGCATAAGGTGTTATTTCAAATTTTGCCCACTGCAAATAACTTCAACAACACTGAACACACACAAGGAACAAGAAGCTGGTTGTATGTCAACTTACATCCCCACTTGCAATATAGCCTTGCGTAGCTTTAACTTCTGCCCTTGCACCAGCCATTGCCTTGTTGCACAATTCCTGAACTACAGACCTATATCCAAATCCCTGGTCTTTATATACTGCCAAACAAAATGATACAGCCCAATAAGCTGAAAGGTACTGTAAAAGCTAGATTTAAATCATGATATATATCTTGTTAACCAAGTGCGAGGGCCGTACTGGGAGAATATCAGCCCGAGGTCTTGACAGTATGGACCGAGTGCAGGGAGGTCCATACAAAAAAAGAGCGAGGGCCGATATTCTCCTAGTACAGTCCTGAGCAAGCTTGTTTAATAAGAGATTTATCATACAACTGAAGAAAGCTTTTTCACAAGTGCAGGATCATTCAGGACAATGCCCAGTCCAATACTTAGAGAATATTGGACCGGCAATAGAGCATTTTGATTGGTTGATTTTAGATACTGGCCCTCTGGCTGCCTGAGTCTTGTAATAAAGTTTATTACAGACTTCACAACACTGCTGTTAAAACACAGGGAGGATCACATCCTAGAAATAGTAAAGATAGTGTACAACAGTGTATACGTTAAAAACCACATACTTGTGTCTATTGTTTTGTCCATCACACAGCCAATGCCAGCGGCCTCAGTAAAACCATGATATTGAGTTTCAGTAAGTCCAGTACATGTGAATGCAGGAACCATTCTGCAAATGTATATTTTCTTAGTATCACTCATCTGAGCATACAGATTTATTACAAGAAACGAAAAACATGGGAGAACAGAATGGAAAGCCATAATTTACATAATCGAAGAGGATATATTTGTACATGTAAACTCATCATATATATATGTGAGAAACTTTCCTAGGATATTTTTCTTCGATAATGCTTACTTGCAAAGTAGATCATGTACATATTATACTCACCTAACATTGGCGTAGTACTTTGCAGGGTGTCCCAAAACTCCAAAACTGACCCAAGTAACTGAGTCATTACACACAGGGAACTTCAATCTTACAAACATGCCCTTGAATTGAAAAAGTAGCTGAAGCCCATTTGCAATCTTCGCCACAAAATTCACAAAATGGATTCTCGGCCATTCCAGCACATCAGTCTTGGTGATGGATAGCTACTATCCACAGCTGATGAACAAATCATTTCAAAATACGAGAGAAGTCTTTCCATTAAATCAGTATTTTGCGTCTGTCTACCTATACCAAGAGCCGATTTAGCGTTGCTTATCCTCTGTTTGATAGCTTCCAAACGACTTTGCTAATCCTTTTTTACTTCAATTGTCAGACTGAAAATGGGTTTCGTTCCGCTGGATCTCGCCGTTCATTTGCACGTTTGTTGATTTTTCTACGTTTCTTTTTATCTGGAGGGGGAAAGCTGTCCATTTTCCGAGTCGAATCGTAGAATAACCTCAACAAAAGGTCTCACACTAAAAGAAATTCTCTCAGACAACTCCGATCTTACGAAGCGAAGTGACGATTATTTCGTTCGCGTTACTGCTCAATCGGGCCTAGAATATATAGCATATTGGCGCATAAATTCACTGGAACACTGCTTGCCACGGTACCAGTGAAATGAAGACTCACAATAGACAAAGATAGCCCCACGGATAGCCTGTTGGGTAGGGGAGGCTCAAAATGGCGGGCGATTTGAATTTGACAGCAACAACGCAAGTTTTTTACACGAAACGAGGAAATATTGTACTGCAAACAAAACTACTCACAGAAAAATAACTCTACTGATATTTTGCGACCGTTTCTGGGTATGTTTTATTGCTTTTGACAAGTATAACAAATACTAAGTGTTCGTTGCGGTTCTCCTCATAGTTCGCCCGTGATCTTTATTTTTTGGGGTGAATTCAAAATTAGGGGTAGGAGCTAATGCCCTTTTATAGCGCGCCTTCGTGTTTAAGTGTCTGATAAGGCATTTTATTTTTAGTAGCAAAACACCGGAGATTTCATGGATTCCTAAAATCTATTCCTTATACGTTGCTTGCTTCAAACGAAGCCAGCTATTCTATATTTACTGCGGAAATATTTTGTAAGTAAGTTTATTTGATCCAGTGATTCTAACATGTCAAAGATTTGCGCCGATACGCATTCAGATATTACTTTAGGTAAACAAACGATGAATATATCCCTCTTCGCGAGACAGATCGAGGATATAGTTACTTACCAGTGGAAGAGACACTCACACCAGACCGAGGCATCATAGATTCAAAGCCGTCGCTTTCTTCGGCTAACGTCGCTCTCTGTTATCACAAACATGACGAAATTTCTTTATTTAATGCTCGTTGCTGTTAGTCCCGAACGTAGACATACGAATCTCTCGTCGTCACTGTTGTCCTAATCACAGGCAGCCCAAGCTCACTGCTAGAAAAGCGGACGTGACTCTTACCGTGTTGCGCAACGTTTTATATTTATAAAGGCTTGTATGGGATGTTATCGGTTTGCCTTAAAAGAGAGAAAAAAAAGTCTTGTTTTGAAATAAAATGGAGTCACCTTATTGCCTTGTTGTTTTCTTTGTTGATTCCTAGCGTCTCAGACCATCGCTTCAAAATGGTTTGAGACGCAAGGAATCGACAAAGAAAACAACAAGGCAATAAGGTAAGCCCATTTTATTTCAAAACAAGACATTTTTTTCTCTCTTTTAAGGCAAACTGATCACATCCCATTCAAACCTTTATAAATATAAAACGTTGCGCAACACGGTAAGAGTCACGTCCGCTTTTCTGTTAGTGAGCTTGGGCTGCCTGTGTCCTAGTATGTGTTTCATTCTTATCCTCTGCAGCTCAGAAAAAGGGGAAAAGTGCATCTCTTAAAGTAGCTGAAAGTAATGCATCGAAAAACACAACGATGCTGCGCCGTTTAAAGATCACTCGGTTATGCGTGATTGCGTTTCAGTCTGCTTCGAATATTGTACCGTGGGTACCTTTGCTAGGCTATTGTTAAATAAGACGGAACTTGACCTTTCCACGTGCTTTTAAGCCCGCAATTTAAGGATAAAGCTTACAGTAGACCGTTTTATTTTGTATCCATAATTTTAGACAAGCATTCAGCTGAAATGAGTAAGAGTTGTTCCGTGGAAACAAAACATCTTCCACCCCTCCCATACTGAGACTGGGTCTGCCCAGTTCCTCTCTAAAGGTTTTGTCAAAGGTCCATTTTCATCCGAGATCCTTTTCAGTCGTTTGTTTTTGTTTTGGAATCGCGCTATTGTTAAATGGCGAACTCTGATAGTCATTCACAAACTCTATAAAAAAGAAAAACAAAGATTTGGTGTAGAACACAGTAAACAAATTTGCAGCTAAATATTTGAGACTGAAAAATCATAAATCGAGTCTGTGTATAAAACTTGTACAAAGCTTACTTGATGTTGAAGGAAATTGTTCGGCTTCAACATAGTCCCGTCTATTAACTATGGCTTCAACACTAAATAAAATATAAACAAATAACCAATACTGGCCAAAACGGATTTACTTTACGCATTTCAATTATAGAATAATGACTCGTACAAATGAGTTCGCTTACATACATATCTCAGGATCTCAAGTAAAAATCAGTCAAATAATTATTCTCACCTCGAAAAAATCGGGCGACCCTAAAAGCCGGAACGGCGGAATGGCAGAATGGCGGAATGGCGGAAAATGACCCCAAATCCTAAAACACGGAACGGCGGAAAATGACCCCAAATCCTAAAACACGGAACGGCGGAAAATGACCCCAAATCCTAAAACACGCGTGACTAAAATTAAGTGTTATTAATTTTTTTCTTTTACTGAGTGGTATAAATAATAATGAACCATTATGCATGAAAGATAGCTGCGTTTTCGCGTTGTTAACCTGTTTAGTTACCTTTTGTTATGCAAAATTTGCCATGAGTTTTAGTCGCGGCATAAAAAGTCGCACAGCATGTGAAAACCAACTCGACATACCACATTACAATAAACAATTGTAACTTTGACACGTTTCCTGGTCACGTCTGCATTGATTTATTGAAACAATAATATCTCATATGCTTGTAAATGTGAGAACATCACAGGAACGTTTTCAGGCTTCTCAAAATATGACAACGTTCAGCCCTAGCTCCAAACTTAGACTAGCGTGAGAGCAAGCCCTCGTTACGAGCCCTTCAATACGAGCGTCTTTTCATCCACGACTAAGTTTTGGGACTTGAGTAACACTAGTTGAAGCGAGGTTTGCAGTGTGTCACGCGCGTGGGAATTTCTCATGGCGTGAAAAGACAAAAGAAAGTTAGCAGAAGGAAGCCGTCAAGAAGAATTTGAAGAATTTCTTCGCGACCAGGTGTCCAAAACACTACCATCCTTCTGTGAAATTTACGGCTTACATATCAGCGGAAGAAATAAACTTTCTAAACAAAAAAGGGGCTATTTCACTAATTCTTCTAATTTGCATGGTGAGAATAGATCCTGTCACTAGAACCCCGCTAACTCTAACCCGGCGACCCAATTTCCAATTTCGTGGGGATAAATGAGCCAAGCGCTTGGTGTCTTTGTACAAAATTTGTGCAACATGCCCTGCTATCCGTTCCGTGTTTTAGGATTTGGGGTCATTTTCCGCCGTTCCGTGTTTTAGGATTTGGGGTCATTTTCCGCCGTTCCGTGTTTTAGGCTTTGTGGTCATTTTCCGCCATTCCGCCATTCCGCCGTTCCGGCTTTTAGGGTCGCCCAAAAAATCTGCCCGGAGTCTCTAGTTCCATCGTAGGAACAATGCAATAACATTTCTACAAAAGCACCGTGTCTGTAGTGTTACCGAAACCCATTGTTGTTTTCCTTGCCCTCCATAAATCATTCACAGACTCTCGAAGTCGAATAACATTTGCCGAGCCGGGCAGACTCGGCCTTCCTCTAGACCGCTTCTTCGGCTGCATCAACTTTTCAAATGACGTTGTTCACCGTCATACATGTTAGAATTAAAAACTATTTACTGATATGGATACTACGATAGTTTGTTGTTCAAACATGATTCAAGATGGAACTTTGAAAGACCTAATTAGTAAGATGGAAGGAGATATCAAAACGATTCCGCAACTTCGAGGAAAACAGCGTATTTTTCATATATGAAAAATGATCTGGGCGCGCAAGGCATCTCGGTTGAAAATGGGCGTTTAATGTTGGCTACTTGGTTTCCTGTTTGGCTTGTTGTGATCAGAGAATGGACAGGAACTGACCACGTACTGTAGGGATGATAGCCCATGTAGTAAATTGCCACTTAGCTACATATCAAAAGGCAACCACGGTTTATAACATCATATTTACGTTTAGCCAGAAGTCTATCCGTGCAGATAAACTCAATTGATGAAGGCACTCATTCGATCGTTTGTATTATGTGACTTCTTAACACATCTCAAGTCTAGCTAGCAGCAAGTATGGACCTCTTTCACTGTTATTTATGAAAAATTTCAAACTGTATCCAACTATCCAAGCGTATTATATTCTATGCAGCTCGACCACTATTCATAACGGAAGGAAGCAGATTTTCCCGTTCTAGACCTAATACTGATCGGAATGTTCGTTAACAGGTCACTTAAATCGCGTATGTGATTGTAATTGGGGACCAGTCATTACTTTATTATCACTTATTTTCCCGAGACTTAATTTCCGAGATTTTCGCGATTTAAAAAAATTCGCAAAATTAAAGTCCCTTCGCGACGTAGAAAGGAATGACAAGGACGCATCAAAACCAGTTGCTAGACACTATAATTTACCTAATCATTCTAAGAAACCTTATGGCAATCTCCGGTCTTTCCTTACAATTAGGTAGCACGGAAAGCCGCAAAACTCTTGAACAAAAGTTTATCTTTCAAATCGGCACTCTTAATCCCACAGGTAACAACGAACGCTTTTCATTCCACTAATTTATTCGTGTTTTTCTCGTCACCATATACCGAATGCAAATATGGCGTCCAATTTGAATTGCCATTGTTCTAGACTGACTAGCCTCTCACACATGTCATAATCCTTTTGTGTTTCCACGTGAAGACCCAGTCAGTCCAGAACAGTGGCAATTCAAATTGGACGCCATATTTCCATTCGGTGTATGTTCCCACAATAACGTAGCTCCGTCATGACGAGCTTTGCTCAAGAAAAAAATTCTCAGCAGGCATCGTAAACTGATGCCGAGGTTTGGGGAAGAAGGCGTTGGGTGGATGTCATCACATTAATTACACCACAATGTAATTATACAGATTAGCGCCCACGAATCCACGAGAGATACGCGATTGCGTGCGAGTTAACGCGGGGTCATCTGTTGGCGATGAAAATCAAAATCATGAAATGAAATTAAGTTTGTTGTGCGCGTACCCTGGTCCCAGAGGTTCTCTTCTCTCTACCGGAGTACGAGAATTCGGCGCAAAGCGCCGACCAACGAGCTGTAAAGCAGCGAGCGGAGAGAACCTCTGGTCAGGACCGTTGAGAATCTCACTTTCATGCCACCAAGCTTCGGGTGACAGCCATCAATCACGCCCCTTTCCGATAACCAATCAGAGTAAAGTATTAAAATACCTCTGGGGGTAGGTGTAGTGTTTTTACTTGTATCTGGAGTGGGCGTGGGGAATATATTTTGTTTCGTGGCCGTATTTACAATATCTGTCAAAATATTTGCTACACGTGCCAAATGACAAGCTCGCATGTAGTACGAACTCCAACAAAAACCCCGATTAAAATCTACTTCCCTCGGGCAAACGATTATTGCCGATTTTGCAACGAAAACGTCAAGATAAATGGCTATTCTCAATTGAATATTTTCACCGAGAAGAATCGAGATTTTCTGCGCCGCTTTAGGCTTGTTGTGAACGCCAAAGTTGAAATCAATTCCAAGGTCTCACAAGTGCTCTATAACAAGTGCTACAGGCCTGTCCTAAAGCATGAAAAGGCAGTTAGTCAATCCGAAGAATTACAAGAGTTCAGAAACAAATACAAAGTAGTAAACATAGATGTCGGAGAATTGACGCGACGCAAGAGATGTGCGAAAGATTCTCCTTGTAAATCACCGAGAACCGCAAGAACACCGAGTTCACCAGCGACGAAAACATTTGAACGAGTTCGCAACCCCAAAAGTAAAAGAAAGATTATTTCCATGGCTAATGATAGTGCTGAAAGGGACGAAGAAGCTGTATTCGTAGGGCAACCTCGGAATGCATCACCTACGGAGGTGAGAAGTTTGCAATTATTGTATGTTGCTAGAAGTATGTGAGAATATTATTGATTTTATTTGCTTCTCTTCTTAGGTACGCATTTACTATCCGTCTGGTCTAGTTAAGAAAATAGTTAGCGCAAAAAATGGTTCCAGCATTGTAAGACAAATTTGTTTACAAGAATACAATGGAGTGATAAATTCTGTCTGGAAGCATCCCGAACTCAAGACTTAGATAATCGACAAGATCTATGTGGAGATCAACAAAGAATCAAGTGCACTGTGCAGCACCAAAGATCCATCGATACTGAGAAAAACGAAAGCAAGCGATTCGATCGAATTTTCAATTTCTGCGCTAATTATTGCATTCCGAGGACAACATACATTCCTTCTAGCAACATACAATAATTGCAAACTTCTCACCTCCGTAGGTGATGCATTCCGAGGTTGCCCTACGAATACAGCTTCTTCGTCCCTTTCAGCACTATCATTAGCCATGGAAATAATCTTTCTTTTACTTTTGGGGTTGCGAACTCGTTCAAATGTTTTCGTCGCTGGTGAACTCGGTGTTCTTGCAGTTCTCGGTGATTTACAAGGAGAATCTTTCGCACATCTCTTGCGTCGCGTCAATTCTCCGACATCTATGTTTACTACTTTGTATTTGTTTCTGAACTCTTGTAATTCTTCGGATTGACTAACTGCCTTTTCATGCTTTAGGACAGGCCTGTAGCACTTGTTACAGAGCACTTGTGAGACCTTGGAATTGATTTCAACTTTGGCGTTCACAACAAGCCTAAAGCGGCGCAGAAAATCTCGATTCTTCTCGGTGAAAATATTCAATTGAGAATAGCCATTTATCTTGACGTTTTCGTTGCAAAATCGGCAATAATCGTTTGCCCGAGGGAAGTAGATTTTAATCGGGGTTTTTGTTGGAGTTCGTACTACATGCGAGCTTGTCATTTGGCACGTGTAGCAAATATTTTGACAGATATTGTAAATACGGCCACGAAACAAAATATATTCCCCACGCCCACTCCAGATACAAGTAAAAACACTACACCTACCCCCAGAGGTATTTTAATACTTTACTCTGATTGGTTATCGGAAAGGGGCGTGATTGATGGCTGTCACCCGAAGCTTGGTGGCATGAAAGTGAGATTCTCAACGGTCCTGACCAGAGGTTCTCTCCGCTCGCTGCTTTACAGCTCGTTGGTCGGCGCTTTGCGCCGAATTCTCGTACTCCGGTAGAGAGAAGAGAACCTCTGGGACCAGGGTATTGTGCGCGTAATGGTCATAAAATACTGCGTTTTCTCTGTTTCTGCCTGTTTCCTTATAACGACATTTTTAATCACGTAGTCTTTCAAAGATCCTTCCTTTTCACAGAAGAGGCAATACCGGCGAGGCGCCGTATTCGAAAAGCCTCTCTTTCGATTATTTAGGTATGATTCTTTCGCTTGGTTTGCCATAAAACAGTAACAAAAGATATCGCAATTTTCATGTGCCGTACGACCTGAATAACAACCATATCGAATTTCCAGTATTGCGTCACTTGGTGGATCGATCAGTGTTCACGCTTTGCGATCGTAGTACACGATGTTATTGTTTTGGTACAAAACCTGTGGTGGTCGCACGACTTGGCCTCGTATCCTGGTTAAATTCTTATCAATATTATAATATTAAACCTCGACGAGATTTTTCATGTCGAAATGTCGAAAAGCATCATGTTTTCGATTTCGAAACCATTCGAAATGAAGTCATAGAGGCAGTCGGATTTTCGAAGTTCGGCTTTCCACCGGCTAACTTAACCACGCAGAGTCTTTGCAGGATTACAAGTGCCACACTTGACCCTTGCAAGCATTGGTATCTACTTTTGAAAGAGCTTTGTGACGTTCCTTTGCGTAAATATTTCATATGCGATGTATTTAAGATATTTCCCGACGAAATCCAAAGTGTGGCGACACGGGAACTTCAGCCGGCCAACTCATCGTTCGGAGTAGTGGGGTTAGCCAGGATTCCCGACCTCGTTCACGTTGTGTTCACGTTCTGTCTAATAGCTGGTCTATCTTCTTCGTAATGAACAATCCCCGACGAACTTATTAAATCTGCGGGATTTATGACTATCGTAAATCTGGTGAACTCCGCCACGCTAGACTTTGAGCCCGAAGGCGCGAAAAATTTATCTTTTGGCGCCAAACTCAGTCACGACTCCGAAGAGCTCGCTTCCTAACTTACCGAAAGATCAGCTAGAGTAAATTCCCTTGGAGTGGAACTGAAGAAGCTTCGAACACAGATTTCTCATCTCGAATCAGCATGGAGTCAATTTTACAGACCCTTTTTTCCACCTCAATGTTCGTACCTTATCGTGGTGAGGTGGCTTGAGTGCCTCAATGACCAATTGCAATACAATGCCTTTAAAGAATTCAACTTCAGTTGGTGGGCTGTATTTTCTGCAAGGTAGAGGCCAGACTAACACGGACTTTGTCATTGTAGTTATTGTTATGATTATTATAATTATCATTATTATTAATGATTTTGTTATTGTTATCATTATCTTTATGATTGTGATTGAATCATTTTCAAAATGAAATAGGCTGCTCAATGAGGATGGCATGCTGAGGCAAGTAGATTTTCATTTATTTACCCCCCTCCCCCCAAGTAGAAATTCAATTGTTTCTGATAGTTTTTCTCTTCAATAGATTGTAAGAATGCAGAAGATTTTCTAAGACACATTGTTCAGAGGGCTTGTCTTAAGTAGTTGTTTTCTGATTCAAAACCACCTGCCTAGTTCTGTTTCTCTTGGGTAGTTAGTCCATGGACTGTTGTTATCTGATGGCAGAACTAACAGGTGGATCTGTTTCTCTTGGGTAGTCAGTCCATTATGGGCTGTTGTTATCTGATGGCAGAACCACCAATCTGTTCTGTTTCTCTTGGGTAGTCAGTCTATGGACTGTTGTTATCTGATGGCAGAACCAGTCCCTATTTTTTTCAGCTCTATGCTGTCAGTCTTTTATGGACAGTTATTTTTATCTGATGGCAGTTTTAGCTTGCTCTTTTTGTTTTGAAAAATGTGTTGCTTAAGCTGTTTGTAACGTATCATCTGTTATTAGTCGGAGGCACTTTGGTCAATCAATGCTATCATTGTCTTCATTATTATTATAATTGTTAATTCAGCTGCTACTCTTCTCTCTTTGCCACAGGGCCCGCTACAGACAGCACTAGCTTAATGAAGTCCCAAAACCTTTCACAATGAGCCAACTCAAGAATTGCAGTCCTGAACAGTTTTTGGAGTTTTCCTGGCTTTTCTTGAGATTATTTTGTCTCAGTTTCAATTACTTGGATACTCATTCAGCTAGACTAACAATAACACTATTTTGTTCATAGATAAACATTGAAATAATCATAATAGTAATATAAATGATTAATAATGATTTGTTATTGTTATCATTATCATTATCTTAATGATTGTGATCATCATTTTCAAATTGAAATAGGCTGCTCAGTGAGGATGGCATGCTGAGGCAAGTAGATTTTCATTTAATTCCTCCCCCCTCCCCCCAAATAGAAATTCAAGTGTTTCTGATAGTTTGTCTCTTCAATAGATTGTTAGAATGCAGAAGATTTTCTATGACACATTGTACAGAGGTCTTAAATAGTTGTTTTCTGATTCAAAACCACCTGCCTAGTTCTGTTTCTCTTGGGTAGTTAGTCCATGGACTGTTGTTATCTGATGGCAGAACTAACAGGTGGATCTGTTTCTCTTGGGTAGTCAGTCCATTATGGGCTGTTGTTATCTGATGGCGGAACCACCGATCTGTTCTGTTTCTCTTGGGTGGTCAGTCTATGGATTGTTGTTATCTGATGGCAGAACCAGTCCCTATTTTTTTTCAGCTCTATGCTGTCAGTCTTTTATGGACAGTTATTTTTATCTGATGGCAGTTTTAGCTTGCTCTTTTTGTTTTGAAAAGTGTGTTGCTTATGCTGTTTGTCACGTATCATCTGTTATTAGTCATAGGGTGACTTTGGTCAATCAATGCTATCATTGTCCTTAGTATTATTATTATTAATTCAGCTGCTACTCTTCTCTCTTTGACACAGGGCCCACTACAGACAGCACTAGCTTAATGAAGTCCCAAAACCTTTCACAATGAGCCAACTCAAGAATTGCAGTCCTGAACAGTTTTTGGGGTTATTCTGTCTTTTCTTAATTTGTTTTTGCCCCAGTTTCAATCGCTTCGATACTCATTCAGCTAGACTAACAATAGCACTATTTTGTTCATAGATAAACATTGAAATAATCATAATAGTAATATGAATGATAATAATAATGATTAGATTAATGGAAATAATCATAGGAATTATAACCATCAGGATAATGAACATTATTTCTCTAACTATTGTAAATATTTTTATCATTATTATTATTATTATCATTATTGTTATCATTGTTATTATTATTATTATCAATGTTATTATTATTTCCATCATGAATTATTAGAGATCCTTGGAAAAAAATGATCTATAGATCCCTCCAACTCATTATTCTTTCAGTTAAGTGAATTAAGACTTTGTGAACAGTTACTGCTTTATTCTGTCATTCCTGATGACCATAGAAATGGTGAAAGTCCACAGATATTATCCCTTTAAGAGTTTCTCCAGGTGTTTTTTTTTCCTCTGAATTTGGTTACAACAGAATGAAGGGCATCAGAGTATAGTGCGCCCAGCTAGACATGAATTGCATTAATATTACAGGGTCATTTTGCTGTATTCAGGGTTTAATCTTAGCCTTCTACAGACAAGTTTGTTCCTCTAAATGCAAAACACATTTTATCGTTTTTTAAAACAAACTTACAAAAACTGCCAAGAAACAGCTACTAAATTTATGGAAACATGACGAACAAGTCAACTAGACTGTGTACTACACATCATTGAAATCAAAGTATCACTTTAGGAACATAAAATCGCAAGATCAGTTTCCCATTTTTAGTGCCTGAGAAAAGATCAGGCCACCAGATTACTTCAAATTCTCTGGTTGCTCGTCCATCTCAATTTCCAACAACCATTTTAGTTTACTGGGTGAGAATCGTGCTTGATTTCTTGCCCCATGCTCTTTAATTGGCAGCCTGTAAAGCTTGTTGAGAGTTTAACAGCTACTACTTGCAGCAACCTCCATATTCCCCCGATAGCTTTTCTTAACTCTAATGGTACAGAACTTTGATGACTCAGACCAGAAATAACATCATTCACTCTACCATCCCTGTAATAAAAAACTTTGGATTTTTCTCTCCATACAGGGGGCCGCAAATGTATTTTTACCCTCGCACGTTTATAAAAGCATTCGGCATGCCTGCTAACAAAGCTTGGATGTATGTTTCAGGAACTTAGTATCTTTCAACTCGACACCATTTGCCTGAAACCAAAATAATAATTACGAAAGTTAAGAGATTATTTACTTCTGGAGTGAAATGTACTTAACTGATTTGCCCTTTCAAACATAAACCTGAGTTATCAGGTTTTGTCAATCACAAAATTACACGCCGGGTTATTAGTATCCCTTGGGGACCTTCCTATATTATCATAAATATCTGAGACAAGCAGGTCATTTAGCTAGGTAATCTATGTTAAAAACCGCGCTGTACAGCACTTAGAATTATTTTCCTCACTCATTTTTCTCACACTGCAACTGTGCGTACTACGCAATTATTACTACGCAGTCATATCTGGTGTCCAATTGGGAGAAGAGCTTATTATTTTTGTATTAGAGGTGAATTGCGATTTCTTGTATGTCCCCTATTTCGTCGAAGAAAAGCTCGAACAAATACTGAAAGTAATAAGTAAGTCACTATGAACAACTAGTGCAAAGTGACAGCACTATCGAGCCAAACTGAGAACTGTTCTTTAATGATTTTTAACATGAACCACCAATTCTTACTATTTTTAATTTCTGCGTTTTAATAGACTTTGACATGTTCTTGAGAAGATATTAAATCGGTTAGCGTTGTTGTTCCCTTCTAAATTATTTTGGTGGAAGCGCCTCAGAAGACACTGGTTTAACTAAAACCATGTTGGGCGACGTTACATTTTGACTGCACAACCCGCAATTAAATTTAGTTTTAACAGCTATTCGAGTGTGTGAAGAACGGAAAAGAGCAAAATTACAAACCATCGGCCTTTCGATGCACGGACGAATGAAAACTTTTTACAATTCCACTTATCCATTGCTTGTAACTGATAGACCTTGTCCTTATTCTTGCGGGAGGCCGTACAATTTGTTGTCCATTGTAGAACTTGGCAAACTTAGCGCACTCTGCCTCGAACGCAACAATGTGATCTTTCGATTCTCTATCTCACTAGCGGAGTTGTTGTGTTGAACATGGACGAATAATACATCGCAGCGTGTCTTGTAGATAGCTAGAGATGCCATGCATGTTTAGGATAAGCGCTGAATATGGACGAGCGTTAAAGCCGCCACTGAAAAAGCACAATCGACCATTTTTCATTGTAAGGATCAGGTCTTTCACACAGCTGTCAGAATTAAAGAGAGGAAGAACGTCGATCTCGCTCACCTAAGTACACCACGAGCGGCGACGATGATCAAACACCTGGAAGATCACCGTGGTGTCCCTCTACTCTTTGGTATCATAACCAAGAGCGAGCCCTTTCGACTTGTCACTAAGTTTTATGGTTTATAAAACAAAGGCCCCGCTCTACACAAAGCCTTAAAGAATGAAACACTAGCAAAGCTTACTTAGCTTGGAATTATAAAAATTTCCTTTCTTAAAAATCAAAGATTTTCATGGTTACCGTAACTTCGTATTTTTCCAAATTTCCTCTTTTACATGTTATGCTGTTTTGCATTTTCTTCAACGTATAATTTAGTTCAGCGTCGATCATTTATCATCCTTAGAAGAAAATATTCTAATCTTTACGTTTAACTATAAAATTGCTTTGGCTTACATTCTCCTTAAAAGGAGCGTTAAATTAAACATGAGTTGATTCCACGCGAAGGTTTTACCTTGAAAAATGCCTGCACACGAGAGACACCGACATTACCGCGTGTCCCTTTCTGGAAAACATTCGTGTTATGACAAGAAAGGTCAGCTTAAGGGTTTTGAGTTACCCAAACTATGCAATTTTGACGCCGAAAAGTGCCAAAAAGTAATTACAGAAACTTCATCCGCAACACCTTGAACGTGCAGTGGGCGCGAACTGAGATCTTCTCTTACAGTTAATAATTGCCAGGCGGAACTCAGATCCGGCTTAGCCTAATTTGCATAAATTTTTTTGGTGGGCAAAGCTCGTCATGCATGCATATCAACCCACACCGTCAACCCACAATTACTCCATTCGCTCTGAGGAAGGGCTAACGCCCGAGACGTCAGCTTTTTTACTCGTTACGGTGGCCAATTTACAATTTCAACTTAGTTGATATAACCAAACTACCTTGTTACCTCCATTGACACAGCACCACAGTTTCTTTAGAAACTTTCAGCCTTTATTCCTATGTTCCATAGCTGACCAAATAAATTCGTAACAACAGGTGTCTAAAAACGGCAGATTTATTCACAAATCTTAATATTTGTGGAGATGAGATATCAGTCCAAGTTAAAGTTTGTTTCAGCTAAGTACAATAACAAGTAGATGCAGTGGTTCACTAAAATTTAGCATGGTAAATCTTATTTTGTTCGTTGAAAATAAAAGATGCAAATTTACCTAAACTTTCTTATCTTTTTAGATCTCATTCCGACCATGGTGTAACAATATGCTCTAATAGCGAAAAAACTAGCCCTTATAAACTGTCATTCCGATGACTTCACAGATCGTGAACTAATACTTACAACTTCACTGTAGCCTGAATCAGAACAGTGACCCCAATCTCCCCAAACACATAAATGATGTCTCAAATCAGCTTCAATACGATTACCGTAGCTTCCACTTTCATCTGCCAGTCAGTTCAAATAAGCAATGTTATCACGATGAAATATACTTCCCTGCATTCATATCAGTACGATTACAGTTTCATGATATCTTTCTTCACACATGCATTAATTGGCATGTACATATCACCCATGGGAAGGGAGGACTCCTTAATTGAAAAGGACTGGAGTGCTCGTCACACCTTTTAGGGGTTAAAAAAGGCACGTTTGGTACCTCTCGGGCTCTTAAGCCGCAAAAGGTCCACAGCAGCAGCTTCTGTGATCCCTTTTAGGGTATTGTGTCAAAAAATTTGTGACAGTGTGTTGTTGCAGAATCTGTGCCTCTCAGGGGTGAAACCACGCCCACAAACCAGGACCTTGGTACCCCTTAGTATTTCTTTTTATAACCACTGCGCACCATGAATGTTCAACACTCGTAACAGCACGTCTACCTGTAGCCCGACTAACGATCTTAGATCGTCTTGTTTGTAGTTCAATTCCCGGAAAATTACCCTGAACCAACTTTCTTAGAACCGTAAATGATTAAGCAAGTCAAGAATCAAAGATTAATAGAGTGTAAAAGCTAGTTCGATAATGTCACAATGTAAGCGGAAACATACTCAGTAAAGGTTTAAAAAATACCCAGAGGGCAAATAAAGTAATGAGATCGATTGCTCTTACGATGAACTATTTCTTCCAACACTCAATGAGGCTGAGGAAGGGGGGGAGAGGGGGGATATTTAACTTTTCGCGCCAGCTGATTTCTTTGCGCATATTATGTACGGTTTAGGTTCTGTCCTGGTGTACCGGTTCACAAGGGAATTACCATTGTTCTTTCTTTGTTTAGGAGTTATCGGTTAGCTATTGTGTATTGTTTGGTCTTTTGTATTGGCTCTTGTGAACCGGTACACGAGGACAGAACCACGGTTTACGGTCAAGTCGCCCGAAAATCATCTCGCCCGAAGTCTTGTCGCTCGGAACCAGAGTCATGTTACCCGAAATTCAAAGTCATGTCGCCTGATATTTTGAGTCATGTCGCCCGAAATTTCATATTGCTCAAAAAGATTCCAAAAGTGCTAATACGTTAAAAAGCTAGTCAGAGTGAAATGTGAAACTCAGGTTGTTCGTTTCGCTGTCGTTCGATATCACGGAGAAAGTATTCCTAAAATAAAATAGTAATATCAGTTACAGTATGGTTTTCACTGTTGTTATTTTATATGTGGAAGCATTCTGTTTTGAAAGAAGGTCCACATCATTATGATTGGGACAATGGAAAAACTCCGCCATCTTGTATACAGCATGTGCTCGAGAATCATCACATGGTTGCCAGCAACTAAACCTAATTACACGCGAGGACATGTGGGTTGTCCAGGTGACACCCGCCCCTTGAAAACAAATTCAAATGCTAACTTAAGGTAACTTTGTTATTAAAAAAAAATACTTATTACACGCGACTATTCCTTTTAAACTAGAACAATAATAATTATCAGTTTCCTAAACGCAAGCGAAGTCTTTCTTTAACTTCTTATTTGTAAAGCTTAAGGTTAGCGGACGAAAACATATTACAAGTCGGAATGAGGTGGCTTTTATTAATTTACTCTCTTCTATATGGTGAACCGGATCAAAATTTACATTCGACTGGTTGAGGAATCAAGGTACGACTGAACAAGTCGCGATAATTCATGCTGTAAAAGTCCCATGTTGTGTTTTATACGATAAATCAAACTAAGAGAACTTGGTGTATTTTTCTGATATGTGTAAAAAATTTAATGCAAATGCCATTTGCGAATTTTCTTTCGATGGCGAACTCAGCTGACCTAGAGAGCACTATTCTTATTTAAAGACATGTAAATGAGTGGTCAGGTATTCTGAAGTTTAGCCCAGCACGCCATCTTTATTTTGAAATTTTTTTTAAACCAACCTGTCTGGGTGACTTTTTTTTATAAAAAAGATAAAGAGAACCTCAAAAAAAGTTTGTGGCATTCTGTAAATTACACTTAGCACTGGCGGTGATACCTGCCCTCAAATTCAAACTCTCCATCGAAGTCATAAGTATCTTCATGGTAGTTTCGAGCAGCGTGAGCCAAAGCTTCCTTCGTGAAAACTCTTGAATGCATTCCACCAGGATTTGTAGCAGAAGAAGACCGGTTATCACCGTAATTTATTTATTTAATAGCTTCGCCGACTGGCAGGGACACCGCAACAGCTTGCGCCAATGGGCTCCTTGCACTAAGAAGTCACGTGATCTTTTCCGCCATGTTGGAGGGCAGACAAATCGGTTGCTACGGGAAACAATAGCTGCCTCGTGAGACGACGAAAGGTGAGTGACGCAAATATTTGCTCTACTTGCTTCTTTGTTTCGGAACAAAACGATCTTTATCCACAAGGAACTCTCAAATAGAGCGACTGTAATAGTTGCAGATCTACTGATGTATTTGATTTGTCGGAAAGCTCCATATTTGCTCGTGTTTTCGCGTTCGTATAATCCGCACTTTGCGAACTGGTATGTCTATCTTTTTTTTTTTAACTCCCTTTCAACGCCGGTTTTGTCTATTTTTTAAGTTGATATTGTTAGGCGATGATAGTCGAGTCAATTTAGTTTCCAGAATGGTAGCGAATAAAACATTTCTGAGTGAAGGTGAGAAAAAATAAGTTTGTTTACTTGTATCCTCATTATATACTGGTTCTATTTCAGATAAAGAGATCACAGAGTGTTGTGGAATTTTAGATCTTTTGGAGCCTAATAATAGTGTGATGGCTGACAAGGGTTTTAATATTGATGATCTGTTATGTAGTAAAGGGGTAAAGCTAAACCTTCCACCATATCTTTTAAATCGTGCACAGTTTTCACCAGAGGAAGTCAAAGAAACAAAAACCATAGCCTAAGTCCGGATTCATGTGGAGAGGGCCATACGCCGAATTAAAGAATATCATCTTTTCGACAATGAAATTCCTTTGTCACTTTTGGGCACTGTTAATCAAATGTGGACAGTGGCATGTTTGCTTGTAAATTTTCAGGGACCATTAATTTTGAAAAATAATCTGTCTTAGCAAGTGCCACAGGGTGTTATCATTATACATATTACAATAGACCACTTTTATAAATGGCTGCTGGATTAATATTCTTTTGTTTAAATTCAAATTTGCCTAGGTGGCCTCGTTCTCCAGTACAAAATTTGAAAGAATACATTATCTCAAGCGAGGCCACCCAGGCAAATTTAAATTTAAACAAAAGAATATTAATCCGGCAACCATTTATGAAAGTGGTCTATGATGCAAGTGTTCTTACAAAAAAAAGTTAAAATAAAACATGTCAACCTTATCCTTACATTCTGGGAAAAAATAGGATCAAATACTGCTCTTTGGAAAAAAAAAAATCATCACTGATGTAACACAAAAAGTCACACCAATCCAGGCCAGAAGTACCTAATTGGCATTGCACTTGTAAATAATATGCATGTTGCTTGTTTAGGGTTAATTCATTTGAAATGGGGTCATTCTTAAGGTAAGCCAGATCATCTAAGCTGGTCGTTCCTTCCTGGACAAACTTTGTCTCAAAGAAGCCATAGGGACTTGCTGAACCATTTTGAGCTGCCTCAATATCTTAAACCTTCCTGTCTGGAAAACTTCCAAGCCAGGGGCATTTTGGATTTATTACCAGTCCACTTGAGTACAAGTTTACCATCCCTTTCTTTGCTTTAATGGCATACATGGATGCTGCTCTACCCCCCATTTCTATAGCTGGTTCATAGCAGCTGTCTGTACAAGCCTAGATGGCTGAAGTTGTTTGACAAGAGTATCAAAATTAGAAATTCTCTTTGCCACTGTTCAAACTTGCTTGCAGTGATTCTTTTTTTTGTTAATGAATATCAAAGGTCACTTTCATCCTGTTCTCTCATTTTTTCGTCTAAAGCATGTACCATCTCTAAAGTGACTGACGGTGACTCTAACTTTGCTGATTTGTTGCTGTTCAAACAAATTGACTCATTGTTCTTAAACCTTTAACCTGCATTAGGAAGGGGTAGCTTGGAAAATGAGGTGTGGGCAGAACCATTTATGACATATTTTTCTGTGAGCCTTGCATTGTTGGTAAGATATTACAGACACCTTTGGCACCATTCCAAATTTGGTTTTTACAGAAGTAAGATGTGAGCTTGCAAAGTTTTCCAGATCTGGTAACAAACTCCACAGCAAAGGCTAAGGATTTAGATTTTTGAGTTTAGCTTTTTGATCAGGGCCCAGAATATGATACTGGGATGCAGATGAGTACGGAGTGGTTTTAATGAATTTATTATAGTTTGCACCCTCCTGAGGCATCTTCACCATCAAGGTGTCCACACATTGAGGATTTATGTGTTTCCCTCTGGGAACATTCCATTGCTGCGCCATCATAGTATATGTCAGATCATCAGGTAAGCTCTTTAGCCCAAGTTGCTTAAAGTGTGACAAGTAAAAAAGAAGGCCCACAACATGGTGACAAATCCCTCCGACACCTGCTACACAAGAACACTTTCCAGACACTGTTGTTTGATCCATACCAATTATCTCTTGAAGGGAATGTGGTGTTTCATTCTTCTTCATCGATTTGTAGCATTTGGCCAAAATAAATGCCTCCGAGTCACTATATGTAACTGAAATTTGTAAAATTAATTTGGATCAGTCTTTAGCACTTTTTAAGGAATGGTTTCATAACATGAAAGGCGAAAACATCAGCAACTTTCAGGAGACTACACCAATTTATTTACCAGTGCACTTACTTTTGATGTTATGGAGATATCCTGGTTCTGCAAAATATTTGTAAACTTTTGCAGTGCTTTCACATCCCGTTGAACGTGTTGCATATTTCTCTACATCGATGAAGGTTATACTCGGTAAACGTGTGGGTCCACAGTTGGATTACTGAGAAAATCAGTCCAATCAAAGAAAGCTAAATAGTATCAACCTTCGGTAAGTTTCGCATTTTGTAGACATGCAACTAGTCTAAAATTCTTGACAATCTTTACCTAACCCAAAGAAAGAGAAGAACTCTTGCGAAAAATCGAATAAATGAATGAATGAATCAATTAGTTGATAGGATTAAGCTTAAATAAACTTTCGCCTGCCATTCGTTTGTTCCCGACGCGTTAGAAGTCAAAGTGAATACAATTGCTCGATCACAGAAGCTCTTTGGACATTATACAAATTCGACGAGTGGATAAAGATCGTTTTGTTCCAAAATAAAGAAGCTAATAGTGCAAACATTTGTGTAACTGACCTTTCGTGACCCCACGAGGCAGCCACAGTTTCCCGTAGCAACCGATTTGTCTGCCCTCCAACATGGCGGAGAAGATCACGTGACTTCTTAGTGCAAGGAGCCCATTACTGCGGGCCCACTGCTCCTATAATTTCCTCGTATAATTGTTACTTATAGGAGGAAATTACTTACCAGGCAAAAGAACGCTTCTATCCGATCGAGCCATTGCGAACTATCAGCTGCTGATTCTTCGCCCTGCGTCGCGTTTACTTCAGTGCAACATTACGAAATAATTTTGGAAGATTTTTTTGCGTTACGCTGAACTTCGGTCCATATGATTTCTCACGAAACTGCCCTTGGCGATCGTCCACTGCTAAGAGCTCCAACAGCTGAACTCAAAAGACAACAGAATGGATAACTGAGCAATTGTGAGATCAATGCCATGAAAAAAATCTTCGACAGTATATATCCCGGACAGATTGACTTGTAATTTGCATAATTATAGGGCATTTTCCGATGAGGTAGATTCTTTTTAAGGTCATGATTTCATATCAAGGATTTAAGAGATTCTGCTTCTTGTTGAAACGAAATTAATCGTTTAATGTTGCATTTACGATTAGGCCTAGCCACAAGTTGCCGTTGAATCCCATAAAAGTTACCAATAAAAGTGTCTAAAAGTTGCCAAAAAGTTGGTATTTTTTTCAAAAAGTTGCCGAAAAGTTGATGAATTTCCAAAAAGTTGCCGAAAAGTTGCTAAAAATTTTCTGCTTTTCGTACCTTTTTAGGGTGTTAAAGATTAAAAATTCGCACATTGCTTCTTATCAAAACATTATTTGTCAAAGCCTCATCTGCAGATTCATCTGAGTTGGATGTATTGGAATCACTGTAATTGTCCGCCATCTTGAGAAACGTACAACGTGATACTGCTCACTTCGTGGCAAGGCATCACAAAAATTAACCCATTGGGGGGAAGGGCCCTAATTATTGTATTTTAGAATAAATTAAATGTCTATCGAAAACTGACCGAAGTGGCTCGAAACGTGAAGAAAGTGGCTTCAAAGAATCTCAAAAAGCCCGAAGTTGCCGAAAATTCTAAAAGTTGCCAAAATTCTAAAAAGTTGCCGAAAATCTCAAAAGTTGCCGAAAAGTTGCCAAGCAACGTGTGGCTAAGCCTACTTACGATGATCTTAGAATGACGAATAGCTTGACCAAAATCAACTAGGCAGGAACAAACCAACCCGGCCCCTCCTCGATGAGTTTCTGCCCAGAACCTTTCTTCCCAGTCGGGTTTATGGGTTGGTTTTTTTGTTTGCGTAGCCATTGCGGAATATTTATATATCGAGGTAATGAGCACCGAGAATAAACTTAATCCTTTTTGACACAGTGCTGATATGTCATCACGTGTATTTTTTTAGGCCTCGTGACGTAGGTACGGGTGTAACATGACATGAGGTAGGTAATATTTTATTAGGTTGTAGATCTCTAACAACTGCTGCAGTTTGCAAGTGTAATCTTGGCTTGATCTAAGTGATGCGTTTCAAGAACATTGCATTCGCATTATTTCAATCCTTAAATCCGCTTTTTTTCTCTTACCTATGGTTTTGTGCGTTGTCTTCACGAATGATTTATTTGCATCTAGCCGAGTGTTCAGTAGTGACAAGAGAAAGAGTTGGTTGTCAACGGCCCAGAAACCCATTAGGATAATAATATGAATAATTGTGCCGTTTCGAACACAAATTGTAAGTATTGAAAATCAAGCAGCCTCCCGGGTTCGAGACCTGGCCGAGCAATTGCTTTGTGCCCTTGGGCGAGACGCTTTACTCTCATAGTGCCTCTCAGTAAGGGGTGGTGCCTCGCATGGGTCCTTGTGTCCCATTTGTACCAACCCAACTGGGTCTTCGACTTCTACTGCTGTAGATTCTTTTTTGTCTCAGTCTAGGTTCCAAACCTCTTACATTCACTATTTCAACAATTGTAACGGTCACTTTTGAACATGTATGTTGACTAGCATACGAAACGTCAAGTTGTATATAAAATGCATTGGAATACAGTGTTTATGACCGCTATTTGTCTTATTTTCTATGAGTCATACTCAATGGAGCCGTTAAAAAACAAAACAGAGCAAAACAAAACAAAACACAAAACATATTCCCGTGGGTTTTGTTCTTGTGTTTTAATATTCAGGCCGACAGTAGTCAAGATTTTCAATCCATTTGCGTCCTTTTCCTTCATATTCATTTACAATCGTTTACAATCGCTAAGATTTTGTGTATGGAAGGTAGAGGTGTGTTTTCTGTGTATTCAACCAGTCAACCTTCAAGACGCTTTTTTTTTTCAGGAATTCGTATCCCTTCAAGATTGTCACATTCATTGCAGGGTTTCTGCGCACTGGGAGCAAGGCACACAGGAATCCAGTCAGTTAAGAAAATGGTTGTGGACAATGCAATGGTTTTTAAACATGGAGTGAGTCGAAAAAACCAGACTGCCGTAAAGGTCGTGGAGGGCCACCAGAAAACTTTGCTGGATACGTAGGTTATAACCAGTCCGTGGGATGCAGTCCTTGATTCGACTCAGAATAAATTATGAGTTTATCTTCAGTCCGGGTTTAGAACTGACCAGATTTCTGGGTACTTAGAATTTATTAACTGACAAAGGAGATTGAATCTAGAGATTTCATCTTTTCGGGGAAAAACGAGAACAGAATATTCAAAATTTTTGTAAACCGGATAGGACTGCCTGAAATATATAAGCTTTCGGCTAGGCCTAGGCCTCTATCCTTCATCAGCAGATTGCTCCCTACTGCAGGAGGATTGTATCTTCCCCCATCAAGATTAAGGGTAAGGCGGTCTTGTTTGTGTTAATCACGTCTTTCACAGCCCTTTCGAACCACTTCGGTTCAATCGTCAAGATCTTAGAAGGCTCGAAGCTGACCCCTTGTTGTTAGCCTGCGGTGTTAGATAAATAAAATAAATCGTTTATTTAAAGCCGATAATAGAGTAAGTGGTGGCCCAATCTTCCGAGACGATGGCTCATGTTAAAAACATTCGACTCCAGATCGAATTGGAATTTGGAATGTTGGTTTTCGTGGAGGGAGGAAAACCGGAGGACTCGGAGAAAAACCCTCGGATGAGAACCAACAACAAACTCATCCCACATGTGACGCCAGGTCAAGGAATCGAACCCGGGCCACAGCAGTGGGGGGCGAGTGCTCTCACCACCGCGCCATCCCCGCTCCCCGTGTTTTAAAGGACCGTTCAATTTCTCCCACACAGCTTGCCTTACAATGATAAACCGCATCTGTCACTTTTTCTGTGTTAGGAGGATAAAGAGGATAAAATATACGAAATCGGAGTTGCACACAAATATTCTCTTAAAGTTCCTTTTGAGAAATTTTATTTCACAAACGGTCACGACGGGAACGAAACAAAAATAAATTAACAAAAAAATGCCTTAAGAGATCAATTTTTTACCTTCATAGTGTGTAGAAATCGATGATTGTAAAATCAATCCTTGTACGTCATGTTAAGTAAGTTAATTTTTTCTCTCCTTGTTCTGTCGCTTGTATAAGAATTCTCATGTGTTTTGGATACTATCGTGAGTACTTACTTCTAAGAAGTAAACAGTCCGACTGATTGATTAATATGTTAATTAACTGGATTCCTGACAAAGGACAGAGAAAGACAGAGAGAATTTTTTAAGACTAGCACCTTACTGACCGGACGCACAAAACCAACCAACTAAAACTGCAAGGTGATTAAAAGCTTGATTATCTGTTTTCAATTGATATATCGAATATCAGACCGATCAACTTATTACCCTCGTTCTTGGGTCTTCAGTTTGTCTAGAGGAGACTGCAACGAATCGGCCTTTTTCGCACTCTCTCTCGCTCGATTCATTTCTTCTTCTGCCTCCTTCGTTCTTCCAAGACCTCGAAGAGCTATTGACATGGCTTGGTGAGTGTGAATCAGCTCGTCCTGTGTGTCTAATACTTTTTCTTGTAAATTGACTGCCTTTTCAAGGAATTTGAGAGCGCTAAAAGAGATAAAACGTCAAATAATGAACTTTCTTATGTTTTTCTTCGTAAAGAGGTAATACATTTGTTAGGTACTTTGTGATTAATGTACGACTATTAAAAATGGCCTTTTGTAACAAATGAACACACCACGTGTGTTCATTTGTCAAAAAAGTCAACGTCAAGTCAACGTTAAGTCAACGTTCACTTCCTCCTCTTGGACTTAAAGGTGCTCCTCTAACCTTCAACTGGTGGATGATCCAAGTGAACTTGACATTTTGACAGAGTTACAATGATTACGAAAAAATCTTCAAGGGATCATTTGCGCCTCAGGATAAATGTTTTGCTTGCCTTGAGGCTGGTTACACCTTCATTTGCTGTAAACCTTTTGTTGGAAGGTATCAGATCTAGATATTGCTCAAGAATGTATAGACAAGTTTGTTTACTCACGTTTCATATTTTTCTTTCGCGCTGTACGCCACCCCCAGATCATAAAGGGACCTTGCAGTTTCCTGATGTTCCCCCAACATTTGCTTTCGGATTGAAAGTGATATCCTGTTGTATCTAATGGCGTTGTCATAATTACCCAAGGCGTGGTAACTATTACCAATCCAATTAAGAGTGGTTGCCGTAAAAGGGTGGTCACCAAGGATCTTTTCATAAACAGGAAGCACGTTTACTACTCTTGTAGAGATAGCCAGCATGTGGTTTCGTTGCACCATTTGAGAAGCTGTAGACAGAACAAAATAATAAACCAGCAGGGTGCGAAGTCGACCGATCAACCTCTTATTTTCAAAACTGCCAAGTTAGACCTTCTATAGCCTTACATATCGAGAGTAGTTTACGGGACTGGTGTGGGGCACGAAAACGGTCGTTTTACTCTTGCCACACAAAGAGCTATGTCACCGATATCCCTTGCTAAATGTTGCATCAATATTTCAGCTTTATACTTTAACAATTGTATTCGTAGTCAAATTTATGCAAGGTACTGCTGGACCTTACATCCTATGTTTTACAGCAAGGATTTCATTGAGATTGCTCTTCATACTTCTTATAAGGATATCTTTCACTTGGGAGCATTAAGAAATGAAATTACCACCAACCTGCTAAATCGTTGTAACATGCGGCTAACATGACATGGTCTTTGCCCTTCTTTAATTCCTCTGTTCTCTTTTTCCGCAATTTCAAGGCATTATTGAGGTATCCATAGCCCTCAGCAATGCGCCCCTCGCGAACATAACAGAATCCAAGCTTGCTCAAGCATTGGGCACGAGTGGTGTCCTTAACGTTCGTTAGTGTGGAATGAATGTCATTTGCCTCAATTAAAATTTCCTTCGCTTGACTCAAGGCTCTTGAACAAATGTGAGGGGTACATGTGCAGCTTGCCACTATTTTCATTCCGATGTTCGTCAAGCAAGCGCTGTAGAGATGCATGTGAGAGCGGCAAAGATACGCAAGCTTGCAAAAGAGGGACTGAAACTCTTGTTTGCGCATCACTTTCGCAAGAAATACAGCTGCCTTGTTGAGGGCCTTAATGCATCTCTCCCTTACGGATTGGTCAAGCTCAGAATGATCGTCTCCACAACAGGTCATAGCTTCTCGAATGTTGTCCTTTTCAGATCTGTACTGATCAATTGCCGACTTACAATCTTTAGTCAAGAATGTTTCGCAAAGAGTAACAGCCAAGTAACTGTAGTGACGAATGAAAGTTGATTTGGCTTCTACGTGATCAGGCTTCAGTGAATAGAAATCTCTAATGAAACGATCGAAGAAGTACTGGCAACTTCTTTTGTCGTAGTGAAGGAGGCTCTTTTGCTTAAGGCAATTCAGACACGTTTGTAAATCATCTACTACCGATGACCCAAAGACGTTTTCAAATTGCTCTTTGGTGAATCTGTATGGAAATGCAGAGGTCACGACAAGAATCTTCTGATTTTCTTTACTTAAGCGATCAAAACAGATTTCAAGACATTTATCAATGCGATCCTCATCAGCTAGAAAGTCAGGGCTCAGTTCTTTAACAAGGGCACTTGGTGAAGATGTGGAAAGTCTTTGAGCCAACATCTGAGGATTTTCTTTTATCAGAGTCGAGATTAGTGTGCAGATTAACCGGGGAATACCACCAGAAACTCTGACTAGGTCTCCAATCACATCGTCGTCAAGACTCTCATCACACTTTGTGAACATGGAGGCTGAATCTTCTTCATTTAGAGGCTTTAAATCAATCAGTTTCGTAGGAAAATACGAACTAAAATGATAGGTTTCTCTGGATGTAAGAATAAGTTGAATCTTTGATGTTTGTCCTATGTCTTTTAGAAAGGTAAGAAAGTCGTTTTTGGTATATTTACCACACGTTTTCTTGAAGTAATTTTTGGATTTCAATTCCTGGTGGTAATCATAATTGCTAACTTGATCCTCAAGATGCAGCAAGTTGTCAATGTTCTCAATAATCAGTAGCCCATTCTTTCTCTTCATGGAAGAGATGCTATGGAATACTTCACTTATTGGGTTCTCACCAGGAAAAAATCCAAAAGCCTCAACTATTTTGCTGGCTAAGTCCTCCACACAGTTGAAACCTCGTGGTTTAACATATGCCACGAACTTTCCACCTTCAATCATCCTATGAGCCACCTCAATTACCACGGATGTTTTTCCATATCCA